>NC_082736.1:30845917-30898417 GCF_030144855.1 Hypanus sabinus | reverse complement strand
GGGAAATTCAACATTCAACATTTTTCCAGTGTCCCATACACTTATTGTAGCAAAACTAATTACATATAGTATTTAACTCAGTATAAATATGATATGCATCTAAAATCACCCTCCCAAAAAGCATTAATAAATAGCTTTTAAAAAGTTCTTAAATATTTTACTGAAGTGCATTGAGGATTGACCTTTATTTTGATATTTTATGATTTTGGACAGTACAGCTGCCTCGTTTAGGTCAGTAAGAATAACCCTCATTCGGGTGGAGCTCCTTTCCTCTGGGCCAGACTTGCCAACATCTCTTACCCTCTGAGGCAAATTCCCTTCCTGCCTGCCGGGTTCACTCGTCCCTGTCTCGGGATAGCTCACCAGCCCGGCCCGGCCCGGCTGATCGATCATCGGGGGGGCAGCCCAGGCTGCAGTCCCACACACGGCCAGCAGGTGGGGGTGTCGCCTCAGGACCGAGCGCCCGGCTCCCGGCGATGTCCGCCGGACCCCAGACACTCCAGTCCGGCAGGTTTACAACTCTGCATGGATGGTCCAGATCTCAGCTGGCCGCTGCGTTTCTACTCGGTCTCTGCAACCCAGTCCCCGTCTCTCTACCCCTTCTGACCCCGACACCTGTCCCCTTGTCTGTGACCCCCACTCCTTCGGGCCCCCTACATCCTTTCCCGTCTCTCTAACCCCCCCTCCAGTCCCTCCCCGGGTCCGTAAAACCCTCTGACCCCTACACCCTCCCTACCCCTGTGACCCCCGACACCTGTCCCCTTCTCTGTGACCCCCTCCCCTTGGGGCCCCTACACCCTTCCTCGTCTCTCTACCCCCTCTAGCCCCTGCACCCCACTCCATCTCTGCAACCCCCTTCAGCACCTACACCCTTCTCCGTCTCTGTAAACCCCTCCGACCCCTATATCCCTCCCAATCTCTGTAAGCCCCTCCGGCCCCTATACTCCTCCTCACCTCTGTAAGCCCCTCCGACCCCTATACCCCTCCCCATCTCTGTAAGCCCCTCCGACCCCTATACCCTTCCCCATCTCTGTAAGCCCCTCCGACCCCTATACCCTTCCCCATCTCTGTAAGCCCCTCCGACCCCTATACCCTTCCCCATCTCTGTAAGCCCCTCCGACCCCTATACCCTTCCCCATCTCTGTAAGCCCCTCCGGCCCCTACACTCCTCCCCGTCTCTGTAACCCCCCTCCAGCCCTTACACCCATCTCCGTCTCTATAAACCCCCCCCCCCGGCCCCTACACCCTCACCATCTCTGAAACCCCCTACCCCGTCCCCTTTACCCCTCCCCATCCGGCCCCTACACCCTCCCCGTCTCTGAAACCCCCTACCCCGTCCCCTTTACCCCTCCCCATCCGGCCCCTACACCCTCCCCGTCTCTGAAACCCCCTCCCCCGTCCCCTATACCCCTCCCCATCCGGCCCCGACATCTTTGCACGCCCTGGAAACCGCGTGCTCCTGATTTGAGTGTGGTTTTTTTCGGTTCTGTAACTTTGCTAACTTCTCTCTGCTCCGCTCTGGCGTGGTCAGTGTGTGTGAACCGACCGACCCCCGGTGAGGGTCCGTGTCCAGTGGGATCCGAGGTTCAGGCGCGTGTATTTTGTGGGTTTTTTTTTTGCGGGACGGCTGCCCCAGGGACCTTGGGCCAGGGTGGACCCCACCGCCTGTCCCGTCCCGCAGGGGAAGGAAATTCACGTGGTGCTTCTTTGTCACAGGACGGGGGTCGGTGGTGGGAATAACGAGGTAGGAAGATCGGGAGGGGGGGGGGGTCCCAAGTGCGGGTGTCTCCTCATCCTCCAAACACCCGCCTCCCTATCCTCTTGAGGAGGGGCAATTCTACAGAAAGCTGCCGGTAAAGGGCCAGTCACACCATGGAGGATCCCACCCTGCTCGGGGACTGTTTGCCCCCCCCCCCCATCGGGGAGCAAGGCACTTTGCCTCCACCCCAGGACTCGCCACTCCGGTCCCCAACCAGCGAGGCTGATCAACACCCCCACCATGACTTTATCATAATTTCCTGTCGGAGTCACCTCGTGTACACACTCCTGGGTCCGGGGTCACGTTATGGACAGACAATCAATCTGTGTTTATAAGCTGTCTTATGCGTTTAAATCGATTGCGGTTTTATTACTGTGTTCTTTATCTTATTGTGGTTATTTTTCGCGCTGAATTTGATCCGGAGTAACGATTATTTCGTTCTCCTTTGCACGTGTGACATTAAACAATCCTTGGGCAGAGGGAGCGGGAGACGAGTCAAGGTGGTGTGGGGGGTAGGGAGGGAGAATGAGGGCGGGAAGGCGAGCGGGAGGGACCCCCTCTCCTTTCGACCTTCCAGTCAAATCTTACCCCCCACCCCCACACACACAACCCCCGACCTCAATCCTTGCCCGAGTCTGACGAGGTCTAATTGTGCCCCTCCACCCGGACGGGAGGGTAGGTGGGAGAAAGACCCCCCCCCACACACACACTCCCGCGGCGCTGCCCGATGGGGAGCCGAGCCCAGGGCAGGTTGCTGAGCTGGCAAAGCCGAGGGGAGGGGAATCGCTCGGAGGAGGCGGCAGCTGTAGGTTAAACGTGACGGGAAGCCGGGCAAGTTGTAGGGCAGCTGGGGCGGGGAGGGAGGGAGGGAGAAAGAAAGAGAGAGAGAGGGAGAGAGAGACAGAGACAAAGAAAGAGAGAGAGGGGAAGGGTAGGAGAGAGAGAGGGAAGGGGAGGGAGGAGAGAGAGAGGGAGGGAGGGAAAGAGAGACACACACAGAGACAAAGAGAGAGAGAGAGGAAAGGGGAGGGAGGAGAGAGAGGGAGGGAGGGAAAGAGAGACACACACAGAGACAGAGACAAAGAGAGAGAGAGGGGAAGGGGAGGAGAGAGAGAGAGAGAGGAAAGGGGAGGGAGGAGAGAGAGGAAAGGGGAGGGGACGGAGAGGGGGAAGGGAGAAGCGCGACAGGAGAAGAAAAAGCGAGGGTGCGAGGGGGAAGAGGGAGAAAGAGCGAGGAGAGGGGCAAGAGAGATTTCGAGGAGAGGGGAAGCCGAGAGTGTGCGCGGAGGGAGAGGAGTGTGTGTGGAGGAGAGAGAGAGACAAAGAGCGAGGAGGAGAGAGGGAGGGAGATCAGCAAGAGGGCGACACAAAGAGGAGAGGGCCGGGCTGGAGCGGACCGTGCCCGCTCCGACGGCGGGAATGGCTGCGGTGGGCGCGCCGGACAGTAGCCCCCAGCCCCGCGTCTATTTCCAGGCGGTGAGCGGCGCCGAGGACCCCGAGCCCCCGCAGAGGAAACAGGGCAAGGTGACGGTGAAGTACGACCGGAAGGAGCTGAGGAGGCGCCTCAACCTGGAGGAGTGGATCATCGAGCAGCTCACTGTGCTGTACGACTGCGAGGTGGGCGAGGGGGAGAGCGGAGGGGAGGGGGGACAAAGGAAAGAGGGTGGAGGGGAAGGGAAGAGAGAGACAATAAGTGGACAGGGGTGCGGGAGATAAAGAGGGTAAGAGGATTGTTGGAGGAGGTGAGGGAGAGGGGAAGGTGGACAAGTAGGATGAGGGCGAGGGAGTATGAGAGAGATGGGGTCACTAAGATGAGGGAGTGTGGGAGAGACGGGGGTCACTAAGATGAGGGAGTGAGAGAGAGACGGGGGTCACTAAGATGAGGGAGTGTGGGAGAGACGGGGGTCACTAAGATGAGGGAGTGTGAGAGAGACGGGGGTCACTAAGATGAGGGAGTGTGGGAGAGACGAGGGTCACTAAGATGAGGGAGTGAGAGAGACGGGGGTCACTAAGATGAGGGAGTGTGAGAGACGAGGGTCACTAAGATGAGGGAGTGTGGGAGAGACGGGGGTCACTAAGATGAGGGAGTGAGAGAGACGGGGGCCACTAAGATGAGGGAGTGTAGGAGAGACGGGGGTCACTAAGATGAGGGAGTGAGAGAGAGACGGGGGTCACTAAGATGAGGGAGTGAGAGAGACGGGGGTCACTAAGATGAGGGAGTATGAGAGAGACGGGGGTCACTAAGATGAGGGAGTGTGGGAGAGACGGGGGTCACTAAGATGAGGGAGTGAGAGAGAGACGGGGGTCACTAAGATGAGGGAGTGAGAGAGACGGGGGTCACTAAGATGAGGGAGTATGAGAGAGACGGGGGTCACTAAGATGAGGGAGTGTGGGAGAGACGGGGGTCACTAAGATGAGGGAGTGTGGGAGAGACGGGGGTCACTAAGATGAGGGAGTATGAGAGAGACGGGGGTCACTAAGATGAGGGAGTGAGAGAGATGGGGGTCACTAAGATGAGGGAGTGTGGGAGAGATGGGGGTCACTAAGATGAGGGAGTGAGAGAGACGGGGGTCACTAAGATGAGGGAGTGTGGGAGAGACGGGGGTCACTAAGATGAGGGAGTGTGGGAGAGACGGGGTCACTAAGATGAGGGAGTGAGAGAGAGACGGGGGTCACTAAGATGAGGGAGTGTGGGAGAGACGGGGGTCACTAAGATGAGGGAGTGTGAGAGAGACAGGGGCCACTAAGATGAGGGAGTGTGGGAGAGACGGGGGTCACTAAGATGAGGGAGTGAGAGAGAGACGGGGGTCACTAAGATGAGGGAGTGTGCGAGAGACGGGGGTCACTAAGATGAGGGAGTGTGGGAGAGACGGGGGTCACTAAGATGAGGGAGTGAGAGAGAGACGGGGGTCACTAAGATGAGGGAGTGTGGGAGAGACGGGGGTCACTAAGATGAGGGAGTGAGAGAGAGACTGGGGTCACTAAGATGAGGGAGTGTGGGAGAGATGGGGGTCACTAAGATGAGGGAGTGAGAGAGAGACGGGGGTCACTAAGATGAGGGAGTGAGAGAGATGGGGGGTCACTAAGATGAGGGAGTGTGGGAGAGACGGGAGTCACTAAGATGAGGGAGTGAGAGAGAGACGGGGGTCACTAAGATGAGGGAGTGTGGGAGAGACGGGGGTCACTAAGATGAGGGAGTGAGAGAGATGGGGTCACTAAGATGAGGGAGTGAGAGAGATGGGGTCACTAAGATGAGGGAGTGTGGGAGAGACGGGGGTCACTAAGATGAGGGAGTGTGAGAGAGACGGGGGGTCACTAAGATGAGGGAGTGAGAGAGACGGGGGGTCACTAAGATGAGGGAGTGAGAGAGACGGGGGTCACTAAGATGAGGGAGTGAGAGAGATGGGGGGTCACTAAGATGAGGGAGTGTGGGAGAGACGGGGGTCACTAAGATGAGGGAGTGAGAGAGAGACGGGGGTCACTAAGATGAGGGAGTGAGAGAGACGGGGGTCACTAAGATGAGGGAGTATGAGAGAGACGGGGGTCACTAAGATGAGGGAGTGTGGGAGAGACGGGGGTCACTAAGATGAGGGAGTGTGAGAGAGACGGGGGTCACTAAGATGAGGGAGTGAGAGAGACGGGGGTCACTAAGATGAGGGAGTGTGGGAGAGACGGGGGTCACTAAGATGAGGGAGTGAGAGAGACGGGGGTCACTAAGATGAGGGAGTGAGAGAGACGGGGGTCACTAAGATGAGGGAGTGAGAGAGAGACGGGGGTCACTAAGATGAGGGAGTGAGAGAGACGGGGGTCACTAAGATGAGGGAGTGAGAGAGAGACGGGGGTCACTAAGATGAGGGAGTGTGGGAGAGACGGGGGGTCACTAAGATGAGGGAGTGTGGGAGAGACGGGGGTCACTAAGATGAGGGAGTGTGAGAGAGACGGGGGTCACTAAGATGAGGGAGTGTGGGAGAGACGGGGGTCACTAAGATGAGGGAGTGAGAGAGACGGGGGTCACTAAGATGAGGGAGTGAGAGAGACGGGGGTCACTAAGATGAGGGAGTGTGGGAGAGACGGGGGTCACTAAGATGAGGGAGTGTGAGAGAGACGGGGGTCACTAAGATGAGGGAGTGTGGGAGAGACGGGGGTCACTAAGATGAGGGAGTGAGAGAGACGGGGGCCACTAAGATGAGGGAGTGTGGGAGAGACGGGGGTCACTAAGATGAGGGAGTGAGAGAGAGACGGGGGTCACTAAGATGAGGGAGTGAGAGAGACGGGGGTCACTAAGATGAGGGAGTATGAGAGAGACGGGGGTCACTAAGATGAGGGAGTGTGGGAGAGACGGGGTTCACTAAGATGAGGGAGTGAGAGAGAGACGGGGGTCACTAAGATGAGGGAGTGAGAGAGACGGGGGTCACTAAGATGAGGGAGTATGAGAGAGACGGGGGTCACTAAGATGAGGGAGTGTGGGAGAGACGGGGGTCACTAAGATGAGGGAGTGTGGGAGAGACGGGGGTCACTAAGATGAGGGAGTATGAGAGAGACGGGGGTCACTAAGATGAGGGAGTGAGAGAGATGGGGGTCACTAAGATGAGGGAGTGTGGGAGAGATGGGGGTCACTAAGATGAGGGAGTGAGAGAGACGGGGGTCACTAAGATGAGGGAGTGTGGGAGAGACGGGGGTCACTAAGATGAGGGAGTGAGAGAGAGACGGGGGTCACTAAGATGAGGGAGTGTGGGAGAGACGGGGGTCACTAAGATGAGGGAGTGAGAGAGAGACGGGGGTCACTAAGATGAGGGAGTGTGGGAGAGATGGGGGTCACTAAGATGAGGGAGTGAGAGAGAGACGGGTGTCACTAAGATGAGGGAGTGAGAGAGATGGGGGGTCACTAAGATGAGGGAGTGTGGGAGAGACGGGGGTCACTAAGATGAGGGAGTGAGAGAGAGACGGGGGTCACTAAGATGAGGGAGTGTGGGAGAGACGGGGGTCACTAAGATGAGGGAGTGAGAGAGAGACGGGGGTCACTAAGATGAGGGAGTGTGGGAGAGATGGGGGTCACTAAGATGAGGGAGTGAGAGAGAGACGGGTGTCACTAAGATGAGGGAGTGAGAGAGATGGGGGGTCACTAAGATGAGGGAGTGTGGGAGAGACGGGGGTCACTAAGATGAGGGAGTGAGAGAGAGACGGGGGTCACTAAGATGAGGGAGTGTGGGAGAGACGGGGGTCACTAAGATGAGGGAGTGAGAGAGATGGGGTCACTAAGATGAGGGAGTGAGAGAGATGGGGTCACTAAGATGAGGGAGTGTGGGAGAGACGGGGGTCACTAAGATGAGGGAGTGTGAGAGAGACGGGGGGTCACTAAGATGAGGGAGTGAGAGAGACGGGGGGTCACTAAGATGAGGGAGTGAGAGAGACGGGGTCACTAAGATGAGGGAGTGAGAGAGATGGGGGATCACTAAGATGAGGGAGTGTGGGAGAGACGGGGGTCACTAAGATGAGGGAGTGAGAGAGAGACGGGGGTCACTAAGATGAGGGAGTGAGAGAGACGGGGGTCACTAAGATGAGGGAGTATGAGAGAGACGGGGGTCACTAAGATGAGGGAGTGTGGGAGAGACGGGGGTCACTAAGATGAGGGAGTGTGAGAGAGACGGGGGTCACTAAGATGAGGGAGTGAGAGAGACGGGGGTCACTAAGATGAGGGAGTGTGGGAGAGACGGGGGTCACTAAGATGAGGGAGTGAGAGAGACGGGGGTCACTAAGATGAGGGAGTGAGAGAGACGGGGGTCACTAAGATGAGGGAGTGAGAGAGAGACGGGGGTCACTAAGATGAGGGAGTGAGAGAGACGGGGGTCACTAAGATGAGGGAGTGAGAGAGAGACGGGGGTCACTAAGATGAGGGAGTGTGGGAGAGACGGGGGGTCACTAAGATGAGGGAGTGTGGGAGAGACGGGGGTCACTAAGATGAGGGAGTGTGAGAGAGACGGGGGTCACTAAGATGAGGGAGTGTGGGAGAGACGGGGGTCACTAAGATGAGGGAGTGAGAGAGACGGGGGTCACTAAGATGAGGGAGTGAGAGAGACGGGGGTCACTAAGATGAGGGAGTGAGAGAGAGACGGGGGTCACTAAGATGAGGGAGTGAGAGAGATGGGGGGTCACTAAGATGAGGGAGTGAGAGAGAGACGGGGGTCACTAAGATGAGGGAGTGAGAGAGATGGGGGGTCACTAAGATGAGGGAGTGAGAGAGAGACGGGGGTCACTAAGATGAGGGAGTGTGGGAGAGATGGGGGTCACTAAGATGGACAGAGACAGAGTGAAGCAAGGGGCAGTGGGTCAGGGTCTGCAGGAAGTTGGAGTGGGACGTAGAAGTGAGGTGGGGGGGTTGATGGGGGCACGGGGAGGGGGGGTGGGGACTGCCTCACCTGGACCATAGTGTGCTCCTCCTTGGCTTCGTTGTCCTGGGCCACCGGGCTGGCCGTGTCTGGGGTAGGATCCAGGCACTGACAGGAATGCGGAGGTGGGCTGGGGGGGGTGGGGGAATTTACCAGGATGAGGCCGGGGCTGGAGGACCTGAGTTTACGGGGAGGGGGGGGTGGAGTTGGGACTTTATTCTTTGGAGCGCAGGAGAGTGAGGGAAGGGGTGTATGCTTTTTCCACTGAGGTTGGGCGAGACTGGGATGAGAGGTCACGGGTTAAAGGTGGAATATTTTAAGGGGAGCATGGGGGGGGGAATCACCTTCACTAAGAGTTGGGGGGGGGGAATGAGTGCGTACCGGCACGTGGGCTGGACTTCAGCGTTCTGGAGAAGTTTGGACCGGGGCGTGGATGGGAGGAGTGCGGTCCGTGATGGGCTAGGCAGGGTGGGATGGGCTGTATGATGAAACCCCCGCCAGAGTCGCTGCCCCTTGAAGGAAGCTTCTCACGATCTCCGTCCTGAAGCGCTTTGCCCTGTAACTTCGGACAGAGCAACCCCCAGCCAGCCAGTGTAATCTGCCTCCCTGTTTGTCAAGGCCCCGATCGGTTTACACTGAGATCCCTACAACATGGGCGCAACGCCGGAGGAACTCGGAGGGTCGGGCACTATCTAGGGAGAGGAATAAAGAGTTGGCGTCTGGCCTGAGACCCGAGGAGCCACGATAGGAGGGTGTAGGGAGGGACAGGAAAACAAACTGGCAGGTGGTAGGTGAGACCAGGAGACGTGGAGAAGGAGGAATCTGATAGGAGAGTAGGAGAAAGGGGTGACTGGAAGTTGGAGAAAAGTTATGTTCGTGCCATTTGGTTGGAGGCCATCTAAAGGTCTGGGCCCGAAACGTCGAGTGTTCCCTCTTTTCCGTTGACGCCTCCTGGCCTTTTGTGAGCGTTGGTCAGATTCTCTGCGGAGGGTGAGGTGTTGAACCCAGATCCCTTCTCACTCCGCCTAGTGAGGCTCGTGTTCACCCGCGGGAGTTCCCCACCGACGGAGTAACGCCTCTGCCCAGGCTCTCTGCTCTCTGGGTGAGAGCTCTGTGAGGCCTTTTGGCCCATCGGGGCCATGCTGGCCGCTGACCCCGCACTCCGACTGGCCCCCGATGTTCCTGTTGAATCCGGGACCTGGCGGTTCCCGTCCCTCGCCCCCCCCCCCCCCCCGCGGACCAGGCGCCGGTTCACCCGCCACACGGCGTGAGGCAGTCACCGGGACACACACACAGTGGGGGGGGGGGGGGGGAGGTGGGGATCGAACCCGGGTCCCTGGAGCCAGAGGACAGTGACCCTACCCACCGAGCCACCGGGCGCCCTTCCCATCCTCTCTGCTGATCCGGACCCCCATGAGTCTCTGAAACACGGCGCCGTACACACCGAGAGAGCGTTCCGGTTCGGGTCGGGAAAACTCCCGCCCTCATTCCAAAGGTCCCTCTGGGAGGGGTGCAGTCCCACCTCCGCAGCCTCCTCTCTTAGGTGCACACCCACCCATCATACCCCCACTCGGTACGAGGGTCCACCTCGTCCAATCTTAATTCAGGGGGCAGCCTTCTCCTGGCAACCAGACCGGTGTACTTCGGCCCCTGGGTGCGGGGTTGGAGGGGTTCCCACCCCAGTCGGAGGAGATTTACCGTGGCGAGCACTCTGAACAGCTGCGTCACCTTCCGATCTGCACAGGATCAGATAAAGTCGCAGAGAGTCGTGAACGTAGCCAGTTCCACCATGAGCCGCCCCTCTGTCGAGGACACCTTCACCTTCAGAAAGGCGGCATCCACCATTAAGGACCCCCACCACCCTCTTCTCATTGTTACCGTCAGGGGGGAGGTACAGGAGCCTGAAGACACACACTCAGCGATTCAGGAACAGCTTCTCCCCCTCTGCCATCAGGGAGGAGGTACAGGAGCCTGAAGACACACACTCAGTGATTCAGGAACAGCTTCTTCCCCTCTGCCATCAGGGAGGAGGTACAGGAGCCTGAAGACACACACTCAGCGATTCAGGAACAGCTTCTCCCCCTCTGCCATCAGGGAGGAGGTACAGGAGCCTGAAGACACACACTCAGCGATTCAGGAACAGCTTCTTCCCCTCTGCCATCAGGGAGGAGGTACAGGAGCCTGAAGACACACACTCAACGATTCAGGAACAGCTTCTTCCCCTCTGCCATCAGGGAGGAGGTACAGGAGCCTGAAGACACACACTCAGCGATTCAGGAACAGCTTCTTCCCCTCTGCCATCAGGGAGGAGGTACAGGAGCCTGAAGACACACACTCAACGATTCAGGAACAGCTTCTTCCCCTCTGCCATCAGGGAGGGGGTACAGGAGCCTGAAGACACACTCAACGATTCAGAAACAGCTTCTGCCATCCGATTTCTGAACTCAGAAACTCGCTCTTTGACTCTCCTTCTGCGCGGCCTGGTTACCTTTTTACAGTTTCTTCCCCGTAACTTGGGGTCGTTTTTTTCAATGTTCTCCCTGTGATCGCGTGGGGCCCCTCTGGAGGCACAGACGGCGTGCGGGGCCCCTGGTGTGTGGGGGAATCAGAGGCAGGAGTTAGCGGGAGTGCTGGGAACGCGATGGCGCCGGGTGAGGTGGGTGGTCAGCAGCAGGCATGCACTCGATGGGCCGAAGCGCCTGTCACAGAGGCATGACCCTGTGAGTACCAGAGAGTTCAGAGCCTGGGGAAGGGTTTAAAGGAGACGGGATGCGGATACATCATTCCCACAGAGAATCTGGGTGGAAAAATGTGAGTGAACACTTTTAAAATATTTTCTTATTGTAACATGCAGTACTTTTTATATATTCACAATATTTGCCCATGATAATAGACCAGACTAATTAAATTTGCCCCACTGCCCCAAGCCCGACTTAATCTGGCTTCATCCCCCCCCATCCCCAGTTCCCAGTCCTGAAGAAAGGTCTCAAACTGAAACCCTCACTGTTTATTCCTCTCCGTCGATGCTGCCTGACCTGCTGAGCATTTTGTGTGTGTGTGTGTGTGTGTGTTGCTCTGGATTTCCAGCATCTGCGGAATCCCTTGTGCTTGAACTTGCCCGTTGGGCTTTCGGGTGAGAAGGGGTTGTGAGAGAGGGAGAGGCCTGGAGAAGGGGCTCCCTTCCCGGGCTGTCCTGGGGGGTGGCCGAGGCGGGGAAGGCTGTCGGCAGCTGGGAGGACAGTCTCTCTCCTCCCCCGCCCCTCCCCGGCAGCTCGATCTGCGGGGGCGGTGTCGGAGGCGAGGGAGCGCCTCTCCCCGCGGACCGAGCGGGGTTGTTTTTCTTGTTGACGGTAGGAGATCGCGATTAGCAGGACGAGGTATCTAGCGAGGCCAGGGCTGCAAGCGTACGCGCACTAACATGTGCGATGTGACACCCACGTCTGTACTCTTAAGAACATACAAAAACACACACACACACACACACACACACACACACAGGGGTGGGGGGTGGTTCGTGGACACCCTGCCCTCCCCACAGAGACGTAAGCACAGAGCCTGGGCCCCAGGTGCGCCAGTACCAACACTCCCTTCCTCCGAGGCATTCCCTGAGGAGGAGGACTCGCTTCCAATCCAGTTTTGTGAGTTTGAAGCCGGCTGACGTGGGAGACACACATGGGACAGGGAGGGGCAGGGGGGAGAGGTTTCTGAGGCTCTCGTTGGAGGTTTCAAAGTACCAGCGCGGGCGGAGGGATAACCGGGCGTCTGCGGGTTTGCGGACCGCTCGGGAATCTTGACGGCAGAGGGGAAGGGCGGGCTCAGTGACGGACGCTGGCCCCCTTGTCTGAGGCTTCTCCTTGTGGCGATGTCCTCGATGACGGGGAGGGCCCGTGATGGGGACAGGCTTGAGTTTCAGACCCCCCGCAGTCTCTCACACGTTAGCGCCCCCGGCGCAGGTCGAAAGGCCGCCCGACCTGCTCTGGAAGTTTTGCGAGGGTCTCTGGCGGTTCGCCTAGGGGGTCACCTGTGTTCTTGTGTGCCGGAACTCCGCTCGAGCTCGGTGGGGGCAGGGGGGGGGGGGGGAGAGAAAGCTGGCGTTTTCCGGCCCCTGCCATTCCCCCCCCCACCACCATATCTCCACCCCCCCCCCACGGGGCAGGGGAAGGGCGAACTGGCCAAGGTCGATAAGATCGGAGGTTCATCTGCCACGCGTGCCGTGAATCGTGTCGTTTGCGTCAACGACCGGCACGGTCCGGGGGATCGTGCTGGGCGGGGGGGGGGGAGCAGCCCAGAAGTGTGACCATGCTTCCGGCACGGGCGTAGCACGCCCAGAGCTCGCTAATCCTAACCCGGGCGGGCGTGGTGAGGACGTACAAACTCCTTACAGGCCGCGGCCAGAACCGAACCCCCTACGTCATTGTGGGCGTGCGAATCTGACGGGATCTTCCCTCAGCCCTGTACCCCGTGCCAGTCAGCACGAGGTGGGGGGAGGGGGAGGGAGGTGTTGGGCTGCAGGGGGAGATTAAGTGGTCGATTCCTCCCCCCCCCCCAGTGTGTGTGTGTGTGTGTGTGTCTGGGCAAGAAGCTATTAATGCTTCTCATGCACGCCCTGGGAATTCCCTCCCTCCCTGCAGGGGGAAGGGGCGGCTCCCTTTCGAACCCCAACTGGGGGCTGACGAACAGGGGGGAGGTGCCTCCGATCCCCAGAAGGGCTTGCCGCCCGGACTGGATCTGAATCGGCCTGCAGCTGTCGGCTGGTTTTCAGTTGCTTCTAAATACAGCTGATGACAGACACAGCCCTGTCTGTGGTCCACGGAGGGGGGTGGGGTGGGGTGGTGGGGGGAGGGAGTTAAAGTCACTCAGGCCCTCCCCACCGCTCGGCAGGAAACACCCAGGCTTCAGTCTGGCCTAGGCCCCGGGCCAAATTTGCCCCATCTAAACCTTCATCCTTCCAGCCTCCCTCCTTTCCCCGACATCACCTCATTCCCTGGGAATGTTTATCTGCTGCTCCGGAATCTTGGGAGTGCTTTCAAAGCTGTTCTAGGCCCCCCCCCCCCCAGTTCCTATTACCTCATATTCAAGATTCATAAGGTAGTGTATAGCTCCATAAAACTCTAGCCAGGCTGCACTGGGAGTAGCGCGCTCGTTTCTGGTCGCTTCATTATAGGAAAGGGCGCGGAAGCTTTTGGGAGGGTGGGGGAGGAGATGTCCCAGGATGTTGCCCGGATTGGGGAGAGGCTGACTGAGGTTAAGGCATGGAGTCAGAGAGCGACACAGCAGGGATGGGAATTCATAAGGGGGTCGAGGACGGAGGGAGGAGTCAGGAGAATGGGGACGAGAGGGATGATAAATCAGCCATGATGGAATGCCAGGGCCTAATTCCGCTCCTGTTTCTTCCAGGGCCTTGTGGGGTCCCAATTTCCTGCCTCCGGCCCATATCCCTCCAAGCCCTTTCCTCGTACCAGCCTGTGCAGGTACGCTGCATCGACAGCAGAATACGTGGCCACATTTGCGGCCCGCACCCCCTCACCCCCACCAAACTCTCATCCCGAATTCTGAACCTTGTCCAAGTGTTTTTGAAGTGAAACCATCGTGCGTTACCTCAGCCACCTTTCACTGTCAGCTAATTTCATTGAGTACACTTTAAATTCCTCCCCACCACCCAGGGGAAGAAAACTTACTGTAAACCCTGTCAACAGATCCCAGAATTTTAAACACTCCAAGGAGTAAAGGCCTCACCTGGCCTATGATTTGGGGCCTCTATTTCCGCAACGTCCTCCTAAATCAACTCTGCACTCTTCCCAGTTCAATCCCGTCTCCGTAACAGCGCTGCCTGAGAGGAGTTCGCGCGCTCTCCCCCGTGACCGTGCCGGTTTCCTCTCACAGTCCAAAGATGACTCGGTTGGTAGGTTAATTGGTCACTGTGAATTGCTCTGTGATTAGGCTCAGTTTAAATCTGGGGTTGCTTGGCTGGAGGGGCCTATTCTGTGATAAATAAACAGGGCCCACCCTCGCTCGGGGGGGTTTTGTCGGTACTTGGAGAAGGCCGGGAGTATTGTGTTCAGTTCTGGTCGCCTCATTATAGGAATGACGTCGACGCTTTGGAGCGGGGCTGGTGCCCACGGACCCCTTTGTTAGTGGCAGGGTTTTGTGGCATAAAAAAACGGTTGGGAACTCCTGCTTTAGAGAGGGTGCAGAGGAGATTTCCCAGGATGCTGCCTGGATCAGAGAGCGAGTCTCATGAGGAGGGGTTGAGCGAGCGAGGGCTTTTCTCTTTGGAGCGAGAGATGGGGAGAGGTGACTTGATAGCGGTGGACAAGACGTTAAGAGGCACAGATGGAATGGGCAGGGACAGCCAGAGACCTTTCCCCAGGGTGGGAATGGCTAATAGAAGGGAGTTTCTCGGGTGGGGATTCTCCTCCCGACCTGCAGCCCCCTCATTCTGAGATTTTGAACTTCGAACCCCATGGTTCCTGGTGCCCATACCCAGGGAGGAGGTCTCCTTCCTCCAATTCATCTCATGTTTCAATGGTTTGACGTTCATTAAGCATATAATTCCCTCCCTCCTCATCACTCCTCTCTCCTTTTGTTCTTGTTCTCTAACCCTGCTCTTTCCCATCCCCTCGCCCCATCCTCTTCCTCTCATCCCTCTTCAGTCTTCTCTCCACTAGTCCATCTTCCTCTCTCCTCATCTATCTTTCTCCTCCCTTGTCCCTCTTCATCCTCCTCTCCCCTCATCTCTCTTCATTCTTCTCTCCACTAGTCCATCTTCCTCTCTCCTCATCCATCTTTCTCCTCCCTTGTCCCTCTTCATCCTCCTCTCCCCTCCTCCCCTCTTTCTCGATTCAACCCTCATCCTTACCCTCTCCCCACAAACCTCCTCATCCTCTTCCCTCAAACCTCTTCCTCCTCTCCCCTCCTCCTCCTCCCCTCGTCACTCTTCCTTCTCCTCTCCCGCCCTCCTCCTCCTTCCTCCACCCCTTCGTCCCTCCTTCCTCCCTCCCTCCTGTCCCCTTTCATCTCCCCGCTGTCCACACTCGTGTTCCTGCTCTGCCAGAGGCCGGCTGGCCGAATGGGGTGATCCCTGGGGAGAGGATGTTTGTCCGTGCCCTCTGCGCGTACTCGCAGTTCCGCCTGCCGGGCGGTGATCGGCCTGGAGTTTCCCCAGATCGGATGAAACATTTCCTGTTTCTGTATTCCTGGCCGGCTGTGATTCGGGAAGTGGGTGGGAGGAGATTCATCCTGCATTTTTTGTCCTGAACTGCGGTAGTGGTGGGGAATGGGATCTTCCCGTTCCCCTCCCCCCCCCAGTCTGTCAGCTGACGAGACAGTAAGTCAAAGCCCAGGAGGGGCGGTCCGCTCAAAGACACTCTCCCTACTCGGCTCGATCTCCTCTCCAGTTCATGCCTCGGTTGGTGAGATAGCTCGGGGCGTTCCAGAATCGGGAGTTCCAATTCCGACGCTGCCTGTGCGGGATTTGTACGTTCTCCCCCGTGGGACCGCACGTTTCCTCCGGGTGCTCCGGTTGGTGGGCTAATTGGTCTTTGTAAACTGTCTCGTGGCTAGCCTAGGGTTAAATCGGTAGGTTGCCGGGCGGTGTGGCGGGACGGCCTGTTTCGCACCGTCCTCCATGGTCAGTCTTTCCATCAGTCTTCAATCTGAGAAGCTCTCATACACTCCTCGAAACCTCCACCCCTTGACATAACTCACCAAGGTCGGGCGCCGTCCACCTCCCCCAACTTTGTCTCGCACCAGCTCCTCCCATCGCTGCCGGGCATCGGAGCTCCCCTTCCCTCGCTACGTCCCAGGAATTCCCGCCACCATTCCCCGACCCACGAGGTCAGCGAGGATTAGTGCCAGGACCCCCAGCTGGCTGGAGGGACGGAGGGATCCGTCGCTCTCTCAAGGCTGTCTCGCCAGTTGAAAGGTTGGTCCAGAAGGCGTGCGGTGTGTTGGGCCAGGATTGAGTTTAGGAGCTGCTAGGTAGTCTTGGCGGCTGCACAAAGCCCAGGTTGGACCACACTCGGTATCAGTTCTGGTTGCCTCGTTAGAGGAAGGATGTTGGAGGCATTAGTGTGACCACAGAGGAGATTTACCGGGATAGATCGGAGAACGTGTCTAATTAAAAGAGGTTGAGTGAGCTGGGGCTCTTTGGAGTGAAAGATGATCTCAGGTGACTTGATAGAGGCATATAAATGATAAGATGATAGGTCGAGTGGACAGCCAGAGACTTTTTTCCTGGGGTGGAAATGGCTGATACAAGGGGGCATAATTTCACAGAGAGGGTGGTGGGTGAGAGGAATGCTTTGCCGGGTAGAGACAGATACATTATGGACTTCTAGGAAACCCGGGTAGGTACAACATGGATGAATGAAAAATGGAGGAGTGAAGGGCTAGATTGATCTTAGAATAGGTTCAAAGGGCCGAAGGGACTTCTAGGAGACCCGGGTAGGTACAACATGGATGAAAGAAAAATGGAGGAGTGAAGGGCTAGATTGATCTTAGAATAGGTTCAAAGGGCCGAAGGGCCTGGACTGTTCTGTGTTCTAAGCATTGGTTGGTTAGTGTGCAATTCTGGTCACACCGTTAAAGGAGGGATGTGAAGGGTGAAGAAGTTGGTTCTTACAGTTCGTATTCTGCCTGGAGGTCGGTGACCAGTGGTGTGCCTCGGGTCTGCTCGGGGACCCCTCCTCTCTGTGATTTTTATAAATGACCTGGATGAGGGGTGGGTTAGTAAGTTTGCTGATGATGCAAAGGTTGGGGGTGTGGTGGATAGTGTGGAGGGTTGTCGGAGGTTACAGCGGGACATCGATAGAATGCAGAACTGGGCTGAGAAGTGGCAGATGGAGTTCAACCCGGATAAGTGTGAGGTGGTTCATTTTGGTAGGTCAAATTTGAAGACAGAATATAATATTAATGGTAAGACTCTTCGCAGTGTGGAGGACCAGAGGGATCTTGGGGTCCGAGTCCATAGGACACTCAAAGCAGCTGCACAGGTTGACAGTGTTGTTAAGGCGTACGGTGTGTTGGCCTTCATTAACGGTGGGATTGAGTTCAAGAGCCAAGAGGTAATGTTGCAGCTGTATAGGACCCTCGTCAGACCCCACTTGGAGTACTGTGCTCAGTTCTGGTCACCTCATATGGGAAGGATGTGGAAGCCATAGAAAGGGTGCAGAGGAGATTTACAAGGGTGTTGCCTGGATTGGGGAGCATGCCTTAAGAGAATAGGTTGAGTGAACTCAGCCTTTTCTCCTTGGAGCGACGGAGGATGAGAGGAGACCTGATAGAGGTGTATAAGACGATGAGAGGCATTGATCGTGTGGATAGTCAGAGGCTTTTTCCCAGGGCTGAACTGGCTAACGCGAGGGGGCATAGTTTTAAGGTGCCTGGAAGTAGGTACAAGGGGAATGTCAGGGGTAAGGTTTTTTTACACAGAGAGTGGTGGGTGTGTGTTGTATTGTGGAAGCGGATACGATAGAGTCTTTTAAGAGCCTCTTGGATCGGTACATGGAGCTTAGTAAAATAGAGGGCAATGCGGTGGGGAAATTCTAGGCAGTTTCTAGAGTAGGTTACATGGTCAGCCCGACATTGTGGGCCGAAGGGCCTGTGATGTGCTGCAGATTTCTGTGTTCTGTTCTGGCTTTAAGAGGTTTACTGGGATGCTAAACAGGAGATTCGGCAGATGCTGGAAATCCAGAGCGTTGCACACGAAAAGTGCTGGAGGAGCTCAGCCCGGCCTCCCGAGTTCCCTCCAACGTTTTGCGGGCTTTCTCGCGTTTGCAACAGGCGCACACAACACGCTGGGGGTACTCAGCAGGTCGGGCGGTGCCTACGGAGCGGAATAACCAGTCGGCGTTTCAGGCCGGGGCCCTTCTCTCTGGGTTAGAGGGCACGTGCGAGAAGGGGGGGTTGGAGAAAGTCGGGGTTGTTTCCCCCGGACCGTCAGAAGCTAAGGGGAGACCTGATTGTCCGGGGTCGTGTGACGGGTGGTCGTGCAGCCACGGTCTTTCCGTGACCATGATCGTTCTTGGGCAAATTTTTCTACAGAAGTGATTTCCCATCGTTTTTTCTGGGCAGCGTCTTTACAAGACGGGTGACCCCCCCCCCCCCCCGGCCATTATCAATACCCTTCGGAGACTGTCTGCCCGGGGTCAGTGGTGGCATCACCAGGACTTGTGATCTGCACCGGCTTCTCGCGACCCTGATCCCCTGTGGGAGGGAAGGCTGAGACTGGTCCCGGAGTAGGTTAGAACGTCAGCACCGCCTCGTGGGCCGAAGGGCCTGTATTTTGCTGTAACGTCCCCCCCCCCCCCCCGTTGTACGTTCCAGGAGGAGTCCATCCCCGAGCTGGAGATCGACGTCGACGAGCTGTTGGACTTGGCCAGCGACGAGGAGCGGGCCGCTAGAGTGAAGGTGAGGTGGGTTGGGGGAGTGAGTGGGGAATCGCTTCCCGTCCAACCTCGCCTCGGCGGGGGGAGGGGGGTGGTTACCGGGACCCTGCTGTCGGAATCAGGCCCTTCGGCCCGTCGCGTCGTACTGGACCAACTAGGGTTGGGTTCGACTCCCGCCGCTGCCCGTGAGGAGTTTGCACGCTCTCTCCCCCCCCCCCCCCCCCCACCGTGACCGCGCGGGTTTCCTCCCACAGACCGAAGACATACGGGCGGGTTAGTAGTGATTGGTCACGCGGGAGTGACTGGGCAGGGAGGCCCTGTTACCATGCTGTATCTCAGAATAATGTAGCGACCCATCATCCCTTCTGCTTATACGCTGGCCACCTCTTCCAGTGCCGCAGTTCACTTTACTTCTGCTTGTTAACCTGCTCGAAGATCAATCTGACCCACACAGCTCTTCATTTTCTATCTAAGGGTCTCTTAAATGTCTGTAATGTACCTGCCTCTATCACCACTGCTGGCATGCCATTCCCTCTTCCCCCTCCTCCATACTTCCCTCCAATCACCTCGAAATTATGCCCCCTTTTATTAGCCATTGATGTCCTGGGGAGAAAATCCTCTGGCTGTCCACTCAAGTTAAGCCTGTATCAAGTCAGCTCTCATCCCTCACTCCAGAGAGAAAAGCCCTCGCTCGCTCAACCTGTCCTCATAAGACGTGCTCTCTAATCCAGACAGCATCCTGGTGGATCTCCTCTGCACCCTCTCTAATCCAGGCAGCATCCCGGTGAATCTCCTCTGCACCCTCTCTAACCCAGGCAGCATCCTGGTGAATCTCCTCTGCACCCTCTCTAATCCAGGCAGCATCCTGGTGAATCTCCTCTGCACCCTCTCTAATCCAGACAGCATCCTGGTGGATCTCCTCTGCACCCTCTCTAATCCAGGCAGCATCCTGATGAATCTCCTCTGCACCCTCTCTAATCCAGACAGCATCCTGGTGGATCTCCTCTGCACCCTCTCTAATCCAGGCAGCGCCCCGGTGGATCTCCTCTGCACCCTCTCTAATCCAGGCAGCATCCTGGTGAATCTCCTCTGCACCCTCTCTAATCCAGACAGCATCCTGGTGGATCTCCTCTGCACCCTCTCTAATCCAGGCAGCATCCTGATGAATCTCCTCTGCACCCTCTCTAATCCAGACAGCATCCTGGTGGATCTCCTCTGCACCCTCTCTAACCCAGGCAGCATCCTGGTGAATCTCCTCTGCACCCTCTCTAATCCAGGCAGCGACCTGGTGAATCTCCTCTGCACCCTCTCTAATCCAGGCAGCGACCTGGTGAATCTCCTTTGCACCCTCTCTAATCCAGGCAGCGTCCTGGTGAATCTCCTCTGCGCCCTCTCTAATCCAGGCAGCGACCTGGTGAATCTCCTCTGCACCCTCTCTAATCCAGGCAGCGTCCTGGTGAATCTCCTCTGCGCCCTTTCTAATCCAGGCAGCATCCTGGTGAATCTCCTCTGCACCCTCTCTAATCCAGGCAGCGTCCTGGTGAATCTCCTCTGCACCCTCTCTAATCCAGGCAGCGTCCTAGTGAATCTCCTCTGCACCCTCTCTAATCCAGGCAGCGTCCTGGTGAATCTCCTCTGCACCCTCTCTAATCCAGGTAGCGTCCTGGTGAATCTCCTCTGCACCCTCTCTAATCCAGGCAGCGTCCTGGTGAATCTCCTCTGCACCCTCTCTAATCCGGGCAGCGTCCTGGTGAATCTCCTCTGCACCCTCTCTAATCCAGACAGCGTCCTGGTAAATCCCCTCTGCACCCTCTCTAATCCAGGCAGCGTCCTGGTAAATCCCCTCTGCACCCTCTCTAATCCAGGCAGAGTCCTGGTGAATCTCCTCTGCACCCTCTCTAATCCAGGCAGCGTCCTGGTGAATCTCCTCTGCACCCTCTCTAATCCAGGCAGCATCCTGGTGAATCTCCTCTGCACCCTCTCCAATCCAGGCAGCATCCTGGTGAATCTCCTCTGCACCCTCTCTAATCCAGACAGCGTCCTGGTAAATCCCCTCTGCACCCTCTCTAATCCAGGCAGCGTCCTGGTGAATCTCCTCTGCACCCTCTCTAATCCAGGCAGCGTCCTGGTGAATCTCCTCTGCACCCTCTCTAATCCAGGCAGCGTCCTGGTGAATCTCCTCTGCACCCTCTCTAATCCAGGCAGCGTCCTGGTGAATCTCCTCTGCACCCTCTCTAATCCAGTCAGCGTCCTGGTGAATCTCCTCTGCACCCTCTCTAATCCAAGCAGCGTCCTGGTGAATCTCTTCTGCACCCTCTCTAATCCAGACAGCATCCTGGTGAACCTCCTCTGCACCCTCTCTAATCCAGTCAGCGTCCTGGTGAATCTCCTCTGCACCCTCTCTAATCCAGGCAGCGTTCTGGTGAATCTCCTCTGCACCCTCTCTAATCCAGGCAGCGTTCTGGTGAATCTCCTCTGCACCCTCTCTAATCCAGGCAGCATCCTGGTGAATCTCCTCTGCACCCTCTCTAATCCAGACAGCGTCCTGGTGAATCTCCTCTGCACCCTCTCTAATCCGGACAGCGTCCTGGTGAATCTCCTCTGCACCCTCTCTAATCCAGGCAGCGTCCTGGTGAATCTCCTCTGCACCCTCTCTAATCCAGACAGCGTCCTGGTGAATCTCCTCTGCACCCTCTCCAAAGCTTCCACAGCCTTCCTGTAATGAGGGGAACAGAACTGAGCACAATACTCCAGGTGTGATCTGAGAATTACAGAGCTGCAATATAGTTGGAGGGTCCAGAGAATGATTCCAGGAATGAAAGGGTTATCATACGAGGGACGTTTGATGGCTCTGGGTCTGTACTCACTGGAATTCAGAAGGATGGGGTGGGGGGGGGGGTCTCATTGAAACCTTTCGAATCTTGAAAGCTGAGACAGAGTAGATGTGGAAAGGATGTTTCCCATGGTGGGGGAGTCTAGGACAAGAGGGCACAGCCTCAGGATAGAGGGGCGCCCTTTCAAAACAGAGTTGCGGAGAAATTTCTTTAGCCAGAGGGCGGTGAGTCTGTGGAATTTGTTGCCACGTGCAGCTGTGGAGGCCGGGTCGTTGAGTGTATTTAAGGCAGAGATTGATAGGTTCTTGATTGGACATGGCGTCAAAGGTTACGGGGAAAAGGCCGGGAGCTGGGGTTGAGGAGGAGACAGAAAAAAAGGATCAGCCATGATTGAATGGCGTAGCAGACTCGATGGGCCAGATGCCCGAATTCTGCTCCGCTGTCTTATGGTCTAGCATTACCCCGTGGCTCCTGAAGTGTATTCTCTGCCCATCTACGAGCCTCTTAATCACCTCTATCTGCCTCTGTCCCTGCCCCGGCAGAGCACATCAGGCACCAGGCACTTAAAATAAGAGATAAGGAGGAATCTGTGCCACAAGACCGAGTCGTTGGCTGTACTTAAGCAGTTCCTGGCTGGTCCATAGGTTTTTGTAAATAAATTGGCAGAGGCATTTTCAGTTTAAGAACAGCCGCCAAGTAGGTACAGAGGGGATGTCAGGGGTGCGTTTATCACTCAGAGAGTGGTGAGTGTGTGGAATGGGCTGCCGGCGATGGTGGTGGAGGCGGATACGACAGGGTCTTTTAAGAGACTCCTGGGCAGGCACATGAAGCTTAGAAAATAGAGGGCTATGGGTAACCCGAGGTAATTTCTAAGGTAGGCACATGTTGGGCACAGCATTGTGGGCCGAAGGGCCTGTATTGTGCTGTAGGTTTTCTACGTTTCTAACTGGTCTATGGCCCACCAAACGCAGAGCATAAAGCACAGTAGAAGCTGTCACGTCAGGCCAGCCTCTTGAAAGTCGACGTGGGTGGTCCTGTGTGTTTCTGCCCTCCATGGCAAAGCTCGCGGGGAGAATGGGACTGAGAGGGAACATAGGTCGGCCGCGATCAAATAAGCCAGCAGGTTCGAATGGCCAAACGGCCCGATTCTGATCCTGTCTATTACGATCTAAACGCAGACCGTCCAGCGTCAGACGTTTTGACCCTGGCTGCCTGTCCCACCTGCTGCCCTCTCGTCCTATATGCTTCCAGCAGATCTCCCCTCACCCTCCGCGCCCCGGAGGGGAACCCAATTTGCCCAAACGCTCTCTGTGTCACGTGCCCTCTAGCCCAGGCAGCATCTGGGCAGTACCTCTTCTCTGAAGCCTCCGTCCCACAAAGGGGGGGCGAGCGCGGTTCTCCCAGCGCCCTCCCCCCCCCCACCCCGCTTCCTTTGCTGCCCCACCGACTTCTGCGGCCGTAGGCCCGGGCTCCAAGGCCCCTTGGCCTGAGGCGTGCCGGTCAGCACGCTGGACCGGCCGCTGTAAAAGGACCCCTCTGCGTGGTGGACGAGCGGCACTTGGTGGGGGGGGGGGGGTGGTGAGGGAAGACCTCGGGTGAAGGGAAGCCCCTCTCTGGTGTCCCACAAGTCCCTGCACCGCCCCCCCCCCCCCACCGCTGTCCAAACTGTAACTAATATTCGCTCTTGTCCTCCCGCCCCCCCCCCCCCCCACACACACACGCAGGATCTCCTGATTGACTGTTACAAGCCTACTGACGTGAGTACTTTGTGGCTGGGCGAGTGACCGGCGTCGAAATGGGAGGGGTTGGTGGGGGGGGGGTGTGCTAGCAGATGGTATCTGGGATCCTTACCAAACCCCCCCCTTTCCCTCCTGCCCTCTGCACATCCTCTCCCTTCCCCATTCCCACCCACCTCCGCTTCCCCCCCTCCTTCCCTTCTCCCACGGCGTGGCATATAGTGAGCCAACGAGTATGTTGTGGTGGGGTGGGGAGGGGGGGGGTACATGACACGGGAATCAGCGTCAACGCGCGGCTGTGGACCTCCGCGGAGATTCTGCAGGCGCCGGAGATCCAGAGCAACACACACACACAGGGTCAGGTCTCTCTGTCTCACACACACTGGAGGATGAGTCTCTCTCTCTCCCTCTCCCTCTCTCTCCCTCCCTCCCTCACACACACACACACACACACACACACATATACACAGGGTCAGGTCTCTCTCTCTGTCTCACACACACTGGAGGATGAGTCTCTCTCTCTCCCTCTCCCTCTCTCTCCCTCCCTCCCTCACACACACACACATATACACAGGGTCAGGTCTCTCTCTCTGTCTCACACACACTGGAGGATGAGTCTCTCTCTCTCCCTCCCTCCCTCCCTCACACACACACACACACACACACACATATACACAGGGTCAGGTCTCTCTCTCTGTCTCACACACACTGGAGGATGAGTCTCTCTCTCTCCCTCCCTCCCTCCCTCACACACACACACACACACACACACACATATACACAGGGTCAGGTCTCTCTCTCTGTCTCACACACACTGGAGGATGAGTCTCTCTCTCTCCCTCCCTCCCTCCCTCACACACACACACACAAAGGGACACGTTTCTCTCACACACAGTCACACTGTCACAGCACTGATGGTCACGGTTCGAACCCAGGCCTCCAGGTGCCTGCAACCGCTGTCTCCCCTCAACTGGACAGTGGGAAAAGCCTGCAAGTCAGGAGTGTTTCCTGCAAAATTAGGTTACGGTGGGCGGGTGGGAGCAGTTCGGTACGAGACCTGAGTAGCGGGAAGGGTTCCAGAGATTCCCGTGAATGGATGAGTGACTGCCGGGGGGGAGCTGGACGTGTCCTCAGTGGCAGACGATTGGAGAAGTCCGGGGGGCCTCGTTGCCCTGGTTTCCAGACGGAATGGGGGGGGGGCTGTCAGTGTTCGCTCGGGAGCTATCTCCGTCTAAACTGAGACTCTCTCTCTCTCTCTCTTCCCCCCACCCCCCCCAGGAATTTGTGAAGGAACTTCTCAGCCGGATCCAAGGCATGCAGAAATTCAACACACCTCAGAAGTACAGCCCCCACCAGCCGAAGTGAAGGGAGGGGGTTCAGGGGGTGTGCTGGGGAACTTGAGGTGGGACGGATTGGGGGGGTAGAGGAGAGGGAGGAGGGTTTTGGAGGGTGCGATATGAGTAGTGGGAGGCAGGGAGAAGGCCTCAGGACTGGGTTGCCAAGGCAACGGTCTGGGGGGGGTTCTGGTGGGATCTCTGTACTCTCCCTCCCACCTACCCCACCCAGGGGAATATCGGGGAGGTCGTCGATTCCGCCGCCAATTCAGTGCCTCCCGTTCACGCCTGGAGGTTTTATTTTTGCTGTAATTAATTTTATTAACGTGTAAACTGGTGTTTTTTTTTTATATATGAAAAGGAATTAAAAAAAAACTTTACTTTAAAAAAAAGGAAGCGAAATTGGGAGCCGGATTTCCTTTGCTCTGACAATGTGTGTTTGGGTCAGGGAGGTTGGAACGGGACCAAGGCTACACTGGGTCAAGTTGGGCCAGTGCAAAAGAAGGGGGAGGCCTGGGGGCCTGGGTAGGCCCAGAATTGGGGGCCCAAACAACCCAAAATTCTACAGTGGTGCAAACCCCTTAGACCCTAGGGCAGGCTAGGGTCTGGGGCCCCATGCCTCTCCAAAAGGCCCCAGGCTTCATCTCCAGCCTGTCCCGTAGTCTTGCCCCTTAATCCAACGCCTCTGATGTCTGGGATATGGAACTCAGAAGCTCAAATTGGCAGAGACCCCAGAGCCAAAATGTCCTGAGACCCCTGGGAGGGCCAAAGCCTGGGGTCCCACACCTGTCTGAAAGGCCCAGGCTTCATCTCCAGCCTATCTTATCCTTGTAGTCTTGCACCTCCGACATCTGGGATGCAACCTGTTCGTGGTGGTGTTGAGGTGGGGGGGGGAGATCAGCAAGACTCTGGTCCCGAGGCTAACATTGATCTTACTACTTGTGTGGGTGTTGTTCTGGGGTCTGGGGCTGCTGGTCAGGGAACGGACCACCGTGAGGACTTGGCGGCTTGGCCTGGAGGCTGGCCAAAACCCTTCAATGGGATGGAGAGGAGCCAAGAAGGATGTGGAAGGTGATTGGTGGATCTAGGCGGATGGGAGATGATGGACAGATGAGGGGAGGGGGGCAGAGTTTATGGAGAATGGTGAAATTTGATTGGTCAATCTTGATGAATGGAAGATGATGGACAGGGGCGGGGAGCACAGAAGGAGGCAGAGTTTAAGGAGAATGGTGAAAGGTGATTGGAACTTGCATGAGATGATGGTCAGATGGGGTAGGGGAGCACAGTGAGGGAGGTGGAGTTTAAGGATGATGGTGAAAGGTGATTGGTGGATCTTGAATTGGAGATGATTTAAGAGGGTTTAAGAGGAATGGTGAAAGTTGATTGGTCGATCTTGATGGATGGGAGATGATGGACCGATGCAGGGAGGGGCAGAGATTAAGGAGAATGGTGAAAGGTGATTGGTGGATCCAGGAGAATGGCAGATGATGGACTGGGGGAGGTAGGGCACACTGAGGGAGGGAGTTTAAAGACAATGCTGATAGGTGAGTGAGAGACGATAAACATAAGGAGTGCTGTGGGGAAGGTGGGGTTCAAAATCAGTAGAATCTGATAGGCAGAGCCAGATTAGGTGGGAAATGATAGACGGTTGTGGGGGTGGAGTTTAAAGACAGCAACTGGAAGGTGATTGGTGGATATAGTGTGGAGGGTGGAGTTTAAAGATAGGGATTGAAATGTGATTGGTGGATCCAGGCAAGGGTGGGATGACAGACCGGTAGAGCGCAGTGGGAGGAGGTCAAGGTCAACCATGTGAGGTGGGAAATGATGGGCAGTTGAAAGCAGACTAGGGGGTGGAGATTAAAGACAGCAGTGGAAGATGATAGGAGGATCCAGAATGACAGACATGAGGGATCTTGGGGTCCGAGTCCATGGGACGCTCAAAGCAGCTGCACAGGTTGACTCTGTGGTTGAGAAGGCGTACGGTGTATTGGCCTTCATCAATCGTGGAATTGAGTTTAAGAGCCGAGAGGTAATGTTGCAGCTATATAGGACCCTGGTCAGACCCCACTTGGAGTACTGTGCTCAGTTCTGATAGCCTCACTACAGGAAGTATGTGGAAACCATTGAAAGGGTGCAGAGGAGATTTACAAGGATGTTGCCTGGATTGGGGAGCACGCCTTATGAGAATAGGTTGAGTGAACTCGGCCTTTTCTCCTTGGAGCGACGGAGGATGAGAGGTGACCCGATAGAGGTGTAGAAGATGATGAGGGTCGTTGATCGTGTGGATAGTCAGAGGCTTTTACCCAGGGCTGAAATGGCTAACACGAGAAGCAGGTACAGAGGAGATGTCAGGGGTAAATTTTTTACTCAGAGTGCTGAGTGTGTGGACTGGGCTGCCAGCGACAATAGTGGAGGTAGATACGATAGGGTCTTTTCAGAGAATCCTGGTCGGGTACATGGAGCTTAGAAAAATAGAGGTAATTTCTAAGGTAGGGACATATTCGGCACAGCTTTGTGGGCCGAAGGGCCTGTATTGTGCTGTAGGTTTTCTACGTCCGTGACTAGTCCTTAGTGGGGAAGCAGGGGTTAAAGACGGCAGTGGCAGGTGATAGGTGGATCTGGGTGAGGTTGGGTCGACGGACAGGCGGGGGGCAGATTGAGAGCGGAGTTTAGCTGGAAGGTGACTAGTGCATCTGAGAGAGGGAGGGAGAAAAGCCCCAGCTGGGAAGGGGTGGGGGAGTGAAGGGCAGGTTCATTCCCCTCTCTCGTGGTCATGTCCACCCCCACCCCCGCCCCGGATCCGACTTGTCCGCCATTCCCTAATGGACTCTGCCCCCACCCGGTGGGTTTCCTGCAGACTCCGGTGGGTGTGGGAAGTCTGACCGAGTGTGACTAACGCGTACCTGTGCTCGCTTTACGACGAGGCGCGGTGTAGCGGGGCCCACCGGCGGGGGGAGGGTGCCTTGCCGGGAAGGAACGGGCAGTCGGCAGAGACCGGCGTGTCGAGAAAGAGGGAGGGGGTGAATGGGAAGGGGAGGGTGTGGAGAGTGGATGGTGGGGGAGAGGTTGTTAGAGGAGAAAAAGTGAGAGGGCTGGCGGCAGACCAGAGGGGGTGGAGGGGAGGAGGGAGGAGGAGAGAGGGAGCGGGAGGAGGTGGACGCGAGAGGGAGAGAGGAGGAGGAGGTGGACCAGAGAGGGAGGGGGAGGAGGTGGACCAGAGATGGAGGGGGAGGAGGCGGAATAGAGAGGGAGAGAGGAGGAGGAGGTGGACCAGAGAGGGAGGGGGAGGAGGTGGACGCGAGGGAAAGGGGTGGATAAGAGAGGGAGGGGGAGGAGGTGGATGAGGGAGAGGGGGAGGGGAGGGAGGGGAACAGAGGAGGACGTCCGGACCCTCAACCTGCATGTCTAACCTGCCCCAGGCTGTGGGAAGAGGGAGGGGAAGTGTTGCAGACACTCCGGCCTGGAGACAGAATGAAGCCTGTAGCCAGGGTGCTGTCTTTATCCACCCACCCCCGCCCCCCCACCCTCCACGCTTCCTGTCAGCAGCTGAGCAAGTCCGTCAAGGCCCCTTTGTTCGAGACAGACGGGGGGGCGGGGGGAGGCAGCTGTTCCCGGCGGCCGATTAACTCCTGGCAGGCAAGGAGGCTTTAAACTCTCGGGGTCAGGGGAGGGAAGGGGGGGGCCCTCCGAGCCTCCCTCCAACCCCGCGAGGGCATGATGGGAGCCCCGCGCCCCCGCTAACGCCCTGGAGGGCTCCCAGCACACGTGGGGCTTCTCGTGTCAACGGAGTGTCCTGGCCCGGTAGGGAAACGCCTGGGATGGGAAAGTCCGACAAAAAATAAAAATGGCGGGCACAGCCCAGTCCATCGCTGGCAAAGCCCACCCTACCTACAAGGAGCAAGAAAGCCACATCCATCGTCAAGGCCGCGCTCTCTTCGGGAAGGAGGTACAGGAGCCTCAGGTCCCACTCCACCAGGTTCAGGGACAGTTATCACCCCTCAACCATCAGGAAGGAGGTACAGGAGCCTCAGGTCCCACACCACCAGGTTCAGGGACAGTTATCACCCCTCAACCATCAGGAAGGAGGTACAGGAGCCTCAGGACCCGCACCACCAGGTTCAGGAACAGTTACTACCCCTCAACCATCAGGAAGGAGGTACAGGAGCCTCCGGACTCGCACCACCAGGTTCAGGAACAGTTAACACCCCTCAGCCATCGGGTAGAAGGTACAGGAGCCTCAGGACTCGCACCACCAGGTTCAGGAACAGTTAACACCCCTCAGCCATCAGGTAGAAGGTACAGGAGCCTCAGGACCCACACCACCAGGTTCAGGAACAGTTATCACCCCTCAGCCATCAGGAAGGAGATACAGGAGCCTCAGGACCTGCACCACCAGGTTCAGGAACAGTTATCACCCCTCAACCATCAGGCTCCTGAACTGGCCTGGACAGCTGCACTCATCTCAACCCTGAGCTGACTCTACGAGCCACAGACTTCGAAATCTCTTTACAACTCGCATTCTCGCTATATATTTTAAACGTCAGCCCCCTTTTGCTTGCGTCTAGCTTTTCGTAAATGTTGTTCCTCCCCCCACCCCTGCTCACAAGAAGAAAACCATAGCTAGTCATAGACCTGGTCTCCCCAGTCTCTTTTGTTTAATGCCTTGGGCCGATTGCATCAGGCAAGGGGCCCCTAGGTAGAAGGGGTACCTACCCTTCGGCCCAACCACCCTGCGAGTCCCAATTTCCTGCTGTCGGCCCATGTCACTCTCGACCAGCCCCTCCGAGATCCCTTGTAAACCTTTACTCTCGGCCTAAGCTTTGGCCCCCTGGTGTTGGACTCCCTTACCCGAGGGTACAGGTGGTTACTGCCAAATGCGACCGGGCTCCCCGCAGTTTTAAAACACTCGTGGACACGGCCAGCTCCATCGTCCAGGGCGTCTTCAAGAGGCGCTGCCTCCGGGAGGTGCCATCCGTAACGGAAAGCCCTGGCTGTCCGGGGCGTGCCCTCTCCCCGTTGTGGAGAAGGTACAAGAGCCTGAGGCACCACACTTCACCTTTTGGGGAGGGCCCCTTCCCCACCGCCATCGGATTGATGATCGGTCTGTGATGGGGCACCCAAAGCGCACTTGGGTAGTAAACTTACTCAAGAGCAGGACCGGGGCCTTCTTTGGCAAACTCGAGCACGCCCGCGGGCCAGACAGTTCTGCAGGGATCCGAGTCCCAATTGTCCCTTTGCTTGATGCTGGGGCACGTGGCCGCTCCCAGCCGCCTGACACCATCCCCCTGCTCTCCCCGGCCCACGTGCCCCACAAGATCCTTTGGCCCGTCACGACACAACCTCATTCAGAGGACGTGGGTGAGGCGGCGACAGTGACAAAACTTAAGACACTTGGACAGACACGGAGAGGGTTTGAAGGGATGTCAGTCGAACACTGACTTGGAATGACACCCCGGTTGGCCTGGGCCAGTTGGGCCACAGGGCCTGTTCTGTTGCGGTAATGACTCCGGGAATCCTGTATCCGATGGAAAACTGGAGACTCTTTTACCTTCACGACCCCAGGGAGGAGCAGTGGGCATTTTAGACAATATGTTTCCGTTTGTGGGTTCGAAGTGGAGTTGTGGCCAAGAACCAATCAGCAGCAGCCGTATTGAATGGTGGGATGGGCTCCGGAGGGGGGCCAAATAGCCAACAGTGGCTCCTATCACGGTCCCTGACGAGGAAGGGCATCTTCCTGTCCCACAGAGGGATTTGCCAGGGCTGCACAGGAGCTGAGCACACATCCGGTGACTTTGCAGTGTGTCAGCAGGAAATAACTCGTTAGGCCAGCGCCTGGGCTGATTCAGCGGCTGAACATTTGACAGAAACATGAGCCTTAGGTGCGGACTGAGCAAAATTATTCTCCCGTCCCGTCACACGCTCCTGGGGTCAGACACAGAGTGAAGCTCCCTCCACACCGTCCCATCACACACTCCCGGGGTCAGACACAGAGTGAAGCTCCCTCCACACCGTCCCATCACACACTCCCGGGGTCAGACACAGAGTGAAGCTCCCTCCACACCGTCCCGTCACACGCTCCTGGGGTCAGACACAGAGTGAAGCTCCCTCCACACTGTCCCATCACACACTCCCGGGGTCAGACACAGAGTGAAGCTCCCTCCACACCGTCCCATCACACACTCCCGGGGTCAGACACAGAGTGAAGCTCCCTCCACACTGTCCCATCACACACTCCTGGGGTCAGACACAGAGTGAAGCTCCCTCTACACTATCCCATCACACACTCCCGGGGTCAGACACAGAGTGAATCTCCCTCCACACCGTCCCATCACACACTCCCGGGGTCAGACACAGAGTGAAGCTCCCTTCACACCGTCTCATCACACACTCCCGGGGTCAGACACAGAGTGAAGCTCCCTCCACACCGTCCCATCACACACTCCCGGGGTCAGACACAGAGTGAAGCTCCCTTCACACCGTCCCATCACACACTCCCGGGGTCAGACACAGAGTGAAGCTCCCTCCACACCGTCCCATCACACACTCCCGGGGTCAGACACAGAGTGAAGCTCCCTTCACACCGTCCCATCACACACTCCCGGGATCCATAAGACATCGGAGCAGAATTAGGCCATTCAGCCCATCGAGTCTGCTCCGCCATTCCATCATGGCTGATCCCAGATCCCACTCATCCCCACACACCTGCCTTCTCTCCATATCCTTTGATGCCCCGGCCGATCAACTTCCACCTTAAATCTACCCACGGACTTGACCTCCACCGCAGATTCACCACCCTCTGGCTAAAAAAAATTCCTCCTTACCTCCATTCTAAAAGGTCGCCCCTCAATTTTGAGGCTACGCCCTCTAGTTCTGGACACCCCCACCAGAGGAAACATCCTCTCCACATCCACCCTATCTAGTCCTGTCAGCATTCCGTCCCTAGGTTTCAATGAGATCCCCCCCGCATTCTTCTAAATTCCAGTGAGTCCAGACCCAAAGCTGCCAAACACTCCTCATATGTTAACCCCTTCATTCCCGGAATCATCCTCAAGAATTCCTCTGGACTCTCTCCAAAGACAACACATCCCTTCTGACGGTGCTCAAAACTGTTGACAATACTCCAAGTGTGGCCTGACTGGTGTCTTATAAAGGCTCAGCATTAACTCCTTGCTTTTATATTCTATTCCCCCTGAAATAAATGCCAACATTGCATTTGCCTTCTTTACAACAGACCCAACCTTCTGGGAGTCTTGAACGAGGACTCCCAAGTCCCTCTGCACCTCTGATGTTTGAACCTTCTCCCCGTCTAGATAATAGTCCGCACTATCGCTCCTTTTACCAAAATGCATTATCGTACATTTCCCAAAAACGTATTCCATCTGTCGCTTTTTCCCCATTCTTCAATTTGTCTAAGTCCTGCTGCAATCGCATTGCTTCCTCAGCACGACCTACCCCTCCACCAGTCTTCATGTCGTCCGCAAACTTTGCCACAAAGCCACCAATTCCATTATCCGAATCACTGACAGACAATGTGAAAAGTAGCGGTCCCAATACTGAGCCCTGAGGAACACCACGAGTCACTGTCAGCCAGCCAGAAAAGGCCCGTCTTACTCCCTCTCACTGCCTCCTGCCTGTCAGCCAATCTGCTGTACATGCCAGTACCTTTCCTGTAACGCCACAGGATTTTATCTTGTTAAGCAGCCCCGTGTGTGGCACCTTATCAAAAGCTTTCTGAAAATCCGATTGAATGCACCCACGGCCTCTCCTTTGCCCACCCTGCTTGTTACTTCCTCGAAGGACTCCAACAGATTTGTCAGGGAAGATTCCCCTTCACAGAAACCAGGCTGACTTTGACTTATTTTATCATTAGTCTCCAGGTTGCCTGAAACATTCTCAGTAATAGACTCCAGCACTTTCTCAACCACTGAGGTTAGGCTAACTAGCCTATAATTTCCTGTCTTTTTCCTTCCTCCCTTCTTAAAGAGCGGAGTGACATTTGCAATTTCCCAGTCCTCCGGGACCATGCCAGACTCAAGTGATTAATGACCAATGCATCGGTCAACCCTTCAGCAACCTCCCTCAGGACTCTGGGGTGTAGTCCATCTGGTCCAGAGTCAGACACATAGTGAAGCCCCCTCCACACCGTCCCATCACACACTCCCGGGGTCAGACAGAGAGTGAAGCTCCCTCCACACCGTCCCATCACCCACTCCCGGGGTCAGACACAGAGTGAAGCCCCCTCCACACCGTCCCATCACACACTCCCGGGGTCAGACACAGAGTGAAGCTCCCTCCACACCGTCCCATCACACACTCCCGGGGTCAGACACAGAGTGAAGCTCCCTCCACACCGTCCCATCACACACTCCCGGGGTCAGACACAGAGTGAAGTTCCCTCCGCACCGTCCCATCACACACTCCCGGGGTCAGACACAGAGTGAATCTCCCTCCACACCGTCCCATCACCCACTCCCGGGGTCAGACACAGAGTGAAGCCCCCTCCACACCGTCCCATCACACACTCCCGGGGTCAGACACAGAGTGAACCTCCCTCCACACCGTCCCATCACCCACTCCCGGGGTCAGACACAGAGTGAACCTCCCTCCACACCGTCCCATCACACACTCCCGGGGTCAGACACAGAGTGAACACCCCTCCACACCGTCCCATCACACACTCCCGGGGTCAGACACTAGATGGCGCTCTCTCCACACCGTCCCATCACACACTCCCGGGGTCAGACACAGAGTGAAGTTCCCTCCACACCGTCCCATCACACACTCCCGGGGTCAGAAACAGAGTGAAGCTCCCTCCACATCGACCCATCACACACTCCCGGGGTCAGACACAGAGTGAAGTTCCCTCCACACCGTCCCATCACACACTCCCGGGGTCAGACACAGAGTGAATACCCCTCCACACCGTCCCATCACACACTCCCGGGGTCAGACAGAGAGTGAAGCTCCCTCCACACCGTCCCATCACACACTCCCGGGGTCAGACACAGAGTGAACACCCCTCCACACCGTCCCATCACACACTCCCGGGGTCAGACACAGAGTGAACACCCCTCCACACCGTCCCATCACACACTCCCGGGGTCAGACACAGAGTGAAGCTCCCTCCGCACCGTCCCATCACACACTCCTGGGGTCAGACACAGAGTGAAGCTCCCTCCACACCGTCCCATCACACACTCCCGGGGTCAGACACAGAGTGAATCTCCCTCTGCACCGTCCCATCACACACTCCCGGGGTCAGACACGGAGTGAAACTCCCTCCACACCGTCCCATCACACCCTCCCGGGGTCAGACAGAGTGAAGCTCCCTCCACACTGTCCCATCTCACACTCCCGGGGTCAGACACAGAGTGAATCTCCCTCCACACCGTCCCATCACACACTCCCGAGGTCAGACACATAGTGAAGCCCCCTCCACACCGTCCCATCACACTCTCCCGGGGTCAGACACAGAGTGAAGCCCCCTCCACACCGTCCCATCACTCACTCCCGGGGTCAGACACAGAGTGAAGCTCCCTCCGCACCGTCCCATCACACACTCCCGGGGTCAGACACAGAGTGAATCTCCCTCCGCACCGTCCCATCACACACTCCCGGGGTCAGACACAGAGTGAAACTCCCTCCACACCGTCCCATCACACACTCCCGGGGTCAGACACAGAGTGAAGCTCCCTCCGCACCGTCCCATCACACACTCCCGGGGTCAGACACAGAGTGAATCTCCCTCCGCACCGTCCCATCACACACTCCCGGGGTCAGACACAGAGTGAAACTCCCTCCACACCGTCCCATCACACACTCCCGGGGTCAGACACAGAGTGAAGCTCCCTCCACAAATGGACTCAATAGGGGTCCATTCCCACCCTCACAACGACCCTCAGTGGGAGATTTCAGCATGAAAGTCCTTTCATTATATCGACCCTGCTGAAGGATGGTCAGTCCCTAACCCGTCACACCTTTCATGCTCCGGACTAGTTTCACAGGCTTGGACGGGGGTAATGGACCAGTGGGAGACAGAAATTAGTTTAAATAATTGATTGCAACTACACAGATGGAGAGCGGAACATAGCGGCAGTTTCACTTGTTGAAGCCTGCAATTGAGAGACGGTCCCTAGGAGCCCAATGCGTGAACTACACCGCCCCCTGCTGCCGGATGGGGGGGACGACAGGAGGGATGGAGGGTCAGATCCAATGGAATTCCCGTCTCCCGAGGCAAATTCCGTACTCAGCACAACGTCCCGGCGTTTGGGAGGAAATTGTCAATTTTACTGATGCAACTGCAGAGCAATTGTTAGACACAGGGAGGGGTGTAGGGGCCGGGGGTTTACAGAGATGGGGAGGGGTGTAGGGGCCGAAGGGAGGTCACAGAGACGGGGAGGGGTGTAGGGGCCGGGGGTTTACAGAGACGGGGAGTGGTGTAGGGGCCGGAGGGGGTTACAGAGACAGGGAGTGGTGTAGGGGCCGGAGGGGGTTACAGAGACAGGGAGGGGTGTAGGGGCCGGGGGTTTACAGAGACGGGGAGGGGTGTAGGGGCCGGAGGGGGTTGCAGAGACGGGGAGGGGTGTAGGGCCAGACGGGGTTACAGAGACGGGGAGGGGTGTAGAGACCGGAGGGGGGTTACAGAGACGGGGAAGGGGTGTAGGGGCCGGAGGGGGTTGCAGAGACGGGGAAGGGGTGTAGGGGCCGGAGGGGGGTTACAGAGACGGGGAAGGGGTGTAGGGGCCGGAGGGGGGTTACAGAGACGGGGAAGGGGTGTAGGGGCCGGAGGGGGTCACAGAGACGGGAAGGGGTGTAGAGACCGGAGGGGGGTTACAGAGACGGGGAAGGGGTGTAGGGGCCGGAGGGGGTTGCAGAGACGGGGAAGGGGTGTAGGGGCCGGAGAGGGGTTACAGAGACGGGGAAGGGGTGTAGGGGCCGGAGGGGGGTTACAGAGACGGGGAAGGGGTGTAGGGGCCAGAGGGGGGTCACAGAGACAGGGAGGGGTGTAGGGGCCAGAGGGGGTTACAGAGACGGGGAAGGGGTGTAGGGGCCAGAGGGAGTCACAGAGACAGGGAGGGGTGTAGGGGCCAGAGGGGTTTGCAGAGACGGGGAGGGGTGTAGGGTCCGGAGGGGTTTGCAGAGACGGGGAGGGGTGTAGGGTCCGGAGGGGTTTACAGAGATGGGGAGGGGTGTAGGGGCCGGAGGGGGTTACAGAGACGGGGAGGGGTGTAGGGGTCGGAGGGGGTTACAGAGATGGGGAGGGGTGTAGGGGCCGGAGGGGTTTACAGAGATGGGGAGGGGTGTAGGTGCCGGAGGGGGTTACAGAGACGGGGAGGGGTGTAGGGGCCGGAGGGGGTTACAGTGGCGGGGAGGGGTGTAGGGGCCGGAGGGGATTGCAGAGACGGGGAAGGGTGTAGGGGCCAGAGGGGGGTCACAGAGACAGGGAGGGATGTAGGGGCCGGAGGGAGGTCACAGAGACAGAGAGGGGTGTAGGGACCGGAGGAGGTTGCAGAGACGGGGAGGGGTGTAGGGGGCGGAGGTGGTTGCAGAGACGTAGAAGGGTGTAGGGGTCAGAGGGGGTTACAGGGACTGGGAGGGTGTAGGGGCCAGAGGGAGTCACAGAGACAGGGAGGGGTGTAGGGGCCGGAGGGGGTTGCAGAGACGGGGAGGGGTGTAGGGGCCGGAGGGGATTGCAGAGACGAAGAAGGGTGTAGGGGCCAGAGGGGGGTCACAGAGACAGGGAGGGGTGTAGGGGCCGGAGGGGGTTACAGTGGCGGGGAGGGGTGTAGGGGCCGGAGGGGATTGCAGAGACGGGGAAGGGTGTAGGGGCCAGAGGGGGGTCACAGAGACAGGGAGGGGTGTAGGGGCCGGAGGGAGGTCACAGAGACAGGGAGGGGTGTAGTGACCGGAAGGGGTTGCAGAGACGGGGAGGGGTGTAGGGGCCGGAGGGGGTTGCAGAGATGGAGAAGGGTGTAGGGGTCAGAGGGGGTTACAGGGACTGGGAGGGTGTAGGGGCCAGAGGGAGTCACAGAGACAGGGAGGGGTGTAGGGGCCGGAGGGGGTTGCAGAGGCGGGGAGGGGTGTAGGGGCCAGAGGGGATTGCAGAGACGAGGAAGGGTGTAGGGGCCAGAGGGGGGGTCACAGAGACATGGAGGGGTGTAGGGGTCAGAGGGAGTCACAGAGACGGGGAGGGGTGTAGGGGCCAGAGGGAGTCACAGAGACGGGGAGGAGTGTAGGGGCCGGAGGGGGTTACAGAGACGGGGAAGGGTGTAGGGACCGGAGGGAGTTGCAGAGACAGGGAGGGGTGTAGGGGCCGGAGGGGGTTACAGAGAAGGGGAGAGCTGTAGGGGCCGGAGGGGGTTACAGAGACGGGGAGGGGTGTAGGGGCCGGGGAGTGTAACAGAGATGGGGAGGGGTGTAGGGGCCGGAGGGGGTTGCAGAGATGGGGAGGGGTGTAGGGGCCGGGGAGTGTAACAGAGATGGGGAGGGGTATAGGGGCCGGGGAGTGTAACAGAGATGGGGAGGGGTGTAGGGGCCGGGGAGTGTAACAGAGATGGGGAGGGGTGTAGGGGCCGGGGAGTGTAACAGAGATGGGGAGGGGTGTAGTGGTCGGAGGGGTTTGCAGAGACGGGGAGGGGTGTAGGGTCCGGAGGGGTTTGCAGAGACGGGGAGGGGTGTAGGGTCCGGAGGGGTTTGCAGAGACGGGGAGGGGTGTAGGGTCCGGAGAGGTTTGCAGAGACGGGGAGGGGTGTAGGGTCCGGAGGGGTTTGCAGAGACGGGGAGGGGTGTAGGGTCCGGAGGGGTTTGCAGAGACGGGGAGGGGTGTAGGGTCCGGAGGGGTTTGCAGAGACGGGGAGGGGTGTAGGGTCCGGAGGGGTTTACAGAGATGGGGAGGGGTGTAGGGGCCGGAGGGGGTTACAGAGACGGGGAGGGGTGTAGGGGTCGGAGGGGGTTACAGAGATGGGGAGGGGTGTAGGGGCCGGAGGGGTTTACAGAGATGGGGAGGGGTGTAGGGGCCGGAGGGGGTTACAGAGACGGGGAGGGGTGTAGGGGTCGGAGGGGGTTACAGAGATGGGGAGGGGTGTAGGGGCCGGGGAGTGTAACAGAGATGGGGAGAGGTGTAGGGGCCGGGGAGTGTAACAGAGATGGGGAGAGGTGTAGGGGCCGGGGAGTGTAACAGAGATGGGGAGGGGTGTAGGGGCCGGGGAGTGTAACAGAGATGGGGAGGGGTGTAGGGGCCGGGGAGTGTAACAGAGATGGGGAGAGATGTAGGGGCCGGGGAGTGTAACAGAGATGGGGAGGGGTGTAGGGGCCGGGGAGTGTAACAGAGATGGGGAGGGGTAAATCAGGACAGCGGGAGTGTCAAGACTTCGAGGTGTACGTCCGCGTCGTTAACCCTTCCAGGCAGACAGGGCTCGCCTGCCGTTTTAGGAGACGGAAAACTCCGCTGCCTTGAGGATATACCCACCCAGGGGGGAGGCTTCGGGGGGTAAACCCCCAGGGAAATACCCAGAGCTGGAGTCCCTAAGGCAGTCCTACGTTGAGTTCAGTGCCTGCGATGCCGCCGGTGCCAAACTGCATCGGTCTCTGCCGTTCCTCTGGCCTCGTCAGATGCCTGGAGAGCGGGCGCTTGTGTGTGAGTGTGCGAGCGCGTGTCGCAGAGTGTGCTGCAGTATTTAGAATCGTCATTCCGGGATAGCGGCCCGGTGAGTCCCCACAGCTGCCCCCTGTGACACAGACTCGAGACCAGGGTAAGGCGGGAGAGCTGCTGTTTATTTTGTGTGTGTGTGTGTGTGTGGGGGGGGGTTGGGGGGGTTAGGACCCGAGGGTCTTCCCCACCCCTACAGTTCCGCCCGCCGCTCGATCTTCAGCAACTCCACCTCGAAGATCAGCGTCGCTCCACCTAAGGGGGGAGGAGGAGAATGGGAGGGGTGTTAGTGACGGCAGGACGCGGTTCCCGCCCACTCCCGCGTCTGTCCCTGCGGCCGAGCACGAGACACGCGCCACGCGGTGGGGCACGCCGGCAAAGCCAATCAGAGAGCAGGCTCCGTGCACGCACAATCACAGGGGGCCGGCGTGCACGGTACTGCCACGCACTCACAATCTACAAGTGCACTCACACAACTACAGGCACACGCGCAGACTACAAGCACATAGTACAACTACAGGTACAAGTGCTCTCACACACGCAGACTCCAGGCCGTCGTGGACACTCTTAGTCTGACCTCTACCCTTTGACCCGTCGGGTATGGGCGGCCCTGCCACGCTAAAGCAGAAAGCCCTGACTCCAGCCAACGTAGCTCCCCGGGTCACTGAGGCACAAGGCCGTGGTCCCCTTGCAGGTCACACACTAACTACGAGGACACACATTCGCCGGAGAGCTACAGGTTCTTGTGAACGCTCGAACTCCAGATGCAAACAGAAACTACAGGCGAACACATTCGCACAAACTGCAGGCACAGAAAGAGTACAGGCTCTACCGCCCATCCAGACACACACACACTCACTCTACAGGTACATGCTTACACAGAAACTACAGGCGAACACATTCGCACAAACTGCAGGCACAGAAAGAGTACAGGCTCTACCGCCCATCCAGACACACACACACTCACTCTACAGGTACACGCTTACACAGAAACTACAGGCGAACACATGCGCACAAACTGCAGGCACAGAAAGAGTACAGGCTCTACCGCCCATCCAGACACACACACACTCACTCTACAGGTACATGCTTACACAGAAACTACAGGCGAACACATTCGCACAAACTGCAGGCACAGAAAGAGTACAGGCTCTACCGCCCATCCAGACACACACACACTCACTCTACAGGTACATGCTTACACAGAAACTACAGGCGAACACATGCGCACAAACTGCAGGCACAGAAAGAGTACAGGCTCTACCGCCCATCCAGACACACACACACTCACTCTACAGGTACACGCTTACACAGAAACTACAGGCGAACACATGCACACAAACTGCAGGCACAGAAAGAGTACAGGCTCTACCGCCCTTCCAGACACACACACACTCACTCTACAGGTACACGCTTACACAGAAACTGCAGGTGCATGGGTACACCAAAAACTACCAGCACACAAGGACGACAGGCACACGCGCGCACCCCAAACTACAGCGTGCGCACAAACAAAAGCTGGAGATGTCACAATCAGAGAGTACAAGTGAAGGAATCGTCTGCTTACAGACACGTCCGCGCCGGGATGGACGAGAGGCCGGAGAGGGACTCCGCCCGTCTCTGCCCGAGCGACAGGAAGAAACGGCGTCGCGGTCAGACGCTTCGCGATGCCAGCGAGCCGGGTTCAATCCCCGCCGCTGCCCGCTGGAGGGTTTGTATGTTCTCTCCCTGTGACCGCGTGTCAGGAGGTTAATCAGTCCCTGTAAATTGTCCCGGAGTTCGGCGAGGATTTGGAAAGCGCAAGGGCCTGGAAGGGCCCGTGCCGGGGCCCTAAGTCGGAGTGCTTCCGGGCTTCGGGCGTGCGTATGGGGGTGGGGGGGGAATGAGTCACTGCTTTTGTTGTTCTCACCTGGGATCTTCGGTGGAGCGCCTCGGTCACCGTACCCTACGGGGGAGAGGAAACGGCGTTAGAGCAGATCCAGCACGCGGTGGGGGAGAGAGGGGAACAGGGGCATGAGTGAGGATATGAGGAGGGGAGGAGGGAGTGTGGCAGGGTTGGTTGGTAGGAACAAGGCCATGGAAGGGAGGGGGCAAGGGGGAACGGAGAGGAGGGGGGAACGGAGAGGAAGGCGGTGACAGGGGTGGAGGGTGAGGTGATGGGGATGAGGGAGTGAGATGGGGGTGGGGGGTCAGGTGACGGGGTGAGGGTGACGGGGGTGAGCGAGTGAGGGTAGTGGGGGTGAGTGAGTGAGGGTGGTGGGGGTGAGTGAGGTGATGGGGTGGGGGGGTGAGGTGACAGGGGTCAGGTGATGGGATGAGGGAGTGAGGGAGTTGTGGGGGTGGGGGTCAGGTGACGGGGTGGGGTGATGTGGGTGAGGGGAGTGGGGTGATGGGGTGGGGGTGAGGAGACAGGGTGTGGGAGGTGGGCTGAGTGACCAGGGTAGGGACTGAGGGGGATCGCAGAGTGGGTGCTCACCCCCCCCACCCCACCCCCTCCGCACAACCTACCTAGCTCCGGGGGAATGACGAGCTTCCTCTTCTCCCCCTCGCACATCCTGGCAAAGTGGAGACAGGGTGAGTGACAGGAGGAGGCGGTCAGAAGCCCCCTGCCCCACCCCCTCATCATTACCCCACCCCCACTCACCTTTCACTTCACACCCTCTCCCTTTCCTACCCCATCCCTCCCCTCGCCCAAACACCCCTCCCAGCCCCTATACAAATCGCTTCTCCTCATTCCCCATCTCCTCGAACCCTTTCCCTCCTCTGCACCCCAATTCCTCCCTCTTCCTACCCCCACATCCACTCCACCTCTCCTCTCCCCCTCCCACCCCATTCCCCCTCACCCCTTCCTTCTTTCTCCTCCAACACCCCCATCCCTCCAACTCCCTCCTGCCCTTCCCTCTCCCCTCCCTCCTGCTCTCCTCCTCAATCCTCCCTCACCCCTTCTTCCTCCGACTCTTCCTTCCCCTCTCAGCCCTCTCCTACCCTCCATCCCGCTAACCCCCCTCCAACAACTCTCCTTTCCTCCTCCTCTCCACCCCTCCCTCTATCTCTCTCCCCTTCCCCTTCACTCCTCCCTCACCCTATCCCTCTCCTCCTCCACCCCTTTCCCCTCTTCCCACCCCCTTGACTCTCCCCTCCACCCCTCCTCCCCTCACTACTCACCCGAGCAGCCCCTGGTCCCACCCTTTGATGACCTGCCCGGTGCCCAGGGTGAAGGTGAAGGGGGTCCCCCGGGGGATGCTGCTGTCAAACTCCGTCCCGTCCTCCAGTTTCCCCTGGGGTGGGGGGGGGGGGGAGAGAGAGCGACTGTCAGTGTTGGGCTCAGACCGGACCGCCCTCCCTTCTCCCACAGACGGACACCCCACCCCCCTCACCGTCCAACCACCGATACAGACAGACAGACACACACAGTCCGCGAGGAGTTTTCACGGCAGGGAACCGGAGCGATTTGGCCCGACCCAGGTGAGGTAAAGACTTCAGTAAAATTTGCGAAAATACACAGAACAACTAAGGGGTGGGGGGGGGGGGAGCTCGAGAGTTCAAACAGTTCGATTTAACATCAGAGAACACAACCTAGAATTCTGACTGTTCACAGGCGTCCACGAGACAAGAAATCCCATGGAATGAATGGCAGGAACATCAGAACCCCCTCCCATACAAAGCACAGGCATTAACCCTCCCTTTTCCCCCACCCACAGCAGAAGCGCCAACCCCTCCCCCCACCAAGCAGGCAACAGAAGCCCCCGAAGAGACCTAGATACAGAGAGCGAAACAAAAACGACAGCACCTCGTTATATCCGACAACCCCCCTCTCCCCAGCCGGGGGTGGGGGGGGAGGGGAGAACGAGAGCTCGCTGCTCCGAAGTCAGAATCCTCCGTGTCGCTCCCCTGGCCCCCACTGCCCTCTCGAGGACTGGGGGGGGTGGGTAGAAGGGTACATTCCTCCCGCGGCGTGCGTGGGTTTCCCTACGGGCGCTCAGCCGTGAGTCAGGCCAATTTGTGAGCTGGCCGGTGATCGTAAAGCCGTCCCGTGGATCAGGCCAAGGGTCGAACGGGCCCGTCGCGCCGCAAGGGCCGGTTCCGCGCTGCACCGCCGAAAATAAATAACCCGAGAGCATCATCGGCCGTTAGCTTGTCACTTCTAACACCGGCACTGAGAAAGGCGTTCGACCTCGCCAAAGGTCACCCAGTTAGCCAATATTCACGGTGCTGAGATGCAGCTTTCGACATCAGACACCCTCGGGTAGGTGCCCCAGCCGCGGATGATCAGGCCCTGGCTTGTATCCCAGCAGCATTGATCCGCGGGTCACTCCTCTCGGTCCGTAGCCACCTGGAGGCTCGCTCACAGCCTCTGTGACGGCCCTGATGGCTGGACCCTGCAATGCTGAGGAGAGAGTCGGCTCTGCAGCGTGAACGGCCAGCAAAATCTCGGCCTCCGTCTCTGGCACACCTCTACCAGCTCCTGGTATCTGGCCTCCTCGATCCGGTCTTCCCGAGGAGCTGCCAGTTCTGCTTTCTGACAGAGTCAGGCCTCAGTCGGGATCAAGTTCAGAATCACCGGCAAATGCTCAAAGGTACGTTAATGTCACAGAAAGGTAGGCAGTCTACGCCCTGAAATAAAAGCACAAAATGCCCGGCGGAACTCGGCAGGCCGGGCGGGCAGCATCTGTGGGAGGAGGTAGTGAGGACGTTTCGGGCCGAAACCCTTCATCAGGAGTGAAGTAACGTGGGATGGTCGAGGGGGGGATAAGAAGTGGGGGGGAGGGATGAAGTAGAGAGCTGGGAAGTGATCGGCTGCAGGGAAATGGGCTGGGGGGGGGGGAAGGTGGAGAATGATGGGAAATAAAAGAGAAAGAAAGGTAGGGCTGGGAGGAGAGATTATAGTGAGGGGGGAAAAAAGAGAGAGAAAGAGAACCAGACTAAAATAATAGATAGGGATGGGGTAAGGAGGGGCAGGGGTATCAACGGAGGCCAGTGAGTTGGATGTTCATGCCGGCAGGAAGGAGGCGACCTAGACGGGAGATGAGGTATTGCTCCATCGACCTGCGTGTGGCCTCATCTTGACGGTAGAGGAGGCCATGGACAGACATGTTGGAGTGGGAGTGGTCTGTGGAATTGAAGTGTGTGGCCACGGAGATCCCGCCACTGCTGGAGGACTGAGCGCCGGTGTTCGGTGAAACGGTCTCCCCGTCTGCGGCGGGTCTCCCCGATGTATAAATGGCCACATCGGGAGCACCGGATACAGTATATCACCCCAGTTGACTCGCAGGTGAAGTACAGAAATGCCATTTCTTCGTTCAGAGTGGTGACAGGAGCCAGGCCGTTCTCCTTGTGCCCAAGTAAGAGCGACTGAGGGACAAGTTTGAGCGTCATCGAACAGGACGGATCTCAACAGGCCCTTCGGCCGCCAACGTCGTACTGAACCAATCAAATAGCCAATCTCGCCTGCCTGTACGCAATGTCCCTATCTCTCCACTTCCCTCACGGTCACGTACCTCGTACCCCGGTGAGATAGGGGCATGCCTGTCCTGGCACGCGAAGCCAGCTCTGCCGGACTGGGCGGAGGGCGTCCAGACCGGAGGTGACAGTTCGGGCCCCACTCTCCTCGCGCTTCCGCGACGTTTACTCCTTTCTCCGCCGCGCCGAGGGCTTCCCGTCCGCGAGCTTTCGTAGCGATCTGCCCCGCTGTGTGACGAACTGAGGCCTCGGGCCTACTCCCCAGGCTTCGTGTCGGCGGACTCTAATCTGGTTCCGAATGCTGTCGATTGCTTGAACTGTTTGTACAATATGTTTGTGTCGGTCTATCTGTCTGTCTCTCCCCCTCTCTGTGCACTGGGTGTGGGCCTTTCTTTAAAACGGGCTCTTTTGCGCCTCTTGTTTTGTGTAAGCAGACAAATCTCAAGGTTCAATAATTTGAACTTTGAACTTGAAATCTGCAGCAAGATCCAACGGCCAGGGAGCTGGTTCTGGACACCCCAGCCCAGTACAGGCCTTCGGCCCTTGATGTTGTGCCAACCCATATAATCCTTTAAAAAAAGTACTAAACCCACACTACCCCATAACCCTCCATTTTTCTTTCATCCATGTGTCTATCCAAGAGGCTCTTAAATACCCCTAATGTTTTAGCCTCCACCACCATCCCTGGCAAGTCATTCCAGGCACTCACAACCCTCCGTGTAAAAAACAGATGTCTCCCCTAAACTTTCCTCCTTTAATTTTGTACCTATGCCCTCTGGCGTTTGCTATTGGTGCTCCGGAAAACATCCACCCCATTGGTGCCCCGGGGACTATCCACCCCATCTATGCCTTGTAGACCTCTATCAAGTCCCCTCTCATCCTTCTACGCTCCAAAGAGAAAAGAACCAGCTCTGCTAACCTTGCCTCATGTGACTTGTTCTCCAAACCAGGCAATATCCTGGTTAATCTGCTCTGCACCCTCTCCATCGCTTCCAGCCACGCCCTGTGGAGAGTGACGGTCACGGTCACTTACTGCAACCAGGGATGGCCCCATTCGTGATGACCACTCATCCCACTGGACCTGGGGAGGGCACCGCCCCAGAGCGATGGCTTCGCACAGGTCTCTCTCCTGTCATCGCTGGACGACCAACACCAACATCTAAACATCTCTCAACACTACACGTTCAACTCAAATGCTAAAACCGTGCTTCTACACGGCCCTGAAGCCAGAACGAAGGAGATGCTCAAAAACTGCAGGCTTTCATCAACCAGAATCCTAAATTAAAAACCACCACGGTTTCCTCGGCTGCGTAAGTCTAGGGACGATGAACTCCTGCCATGCCAAACGTGAGATCGAGCCGCGCTCGATCCCGCCCCCAAACCCTGGTGCGTGTGGACGCCGTGTCACGAAATATCAGACGGTACACTGAACACGATTAGAGGAATTATATTTATCAAACCTTCACTGAAGGGTTCATATCGTGTAAGGGGGTATCTTCTTTCTTTAAGTCACTGCCTGTGTTAATCAAAATGGCTTCGTTGTTTTGTTGAAAGTAGGAATGCTTCTTTGCTGAGATAAGTGCTTTTCTCTCTCACTTTGTTTGGGTTAAAATGACTGATAATGAGAATTGTATTCATCTGTTGGCCAATTGGGATTAATGTTGTTCTTCCTTCTGGGTCTGTAAGCTAGTGTTGGCGGGCTTTTGGGGAGTCGGCGCAAGGGGGAGGGGCAGGGGAGAGGGAGGGGGGAGAGGGGGAGAGGGGGGAGGGAGGGGAGAGGGGAGGGGAGAGGGGAGGAGGGAGGGAGAGAGGGGAGAGAGGGGAGGGGAGAGGGGAGGAGGGAGGGAGAGAGGGGAGAGAGGGGAGAGGGGGAGGGAGGAGAGAGGGGGAAGAGGGGGAGAGAGAGGGTGGAGAGAGGACACGATGTTGTAAGCTGGGCGACGGAACGGACCCCGAGTGGGGGTCCGAGGCCAGGATTTTCGGCGAGGAGAGGAGACGAAGACAGACATGCCGGGGGTGCTTGGTCGATCACTTCGAGTGGCCCTGAGCTACGAGTCGAGGAGTTCGGAGGGGATCGAATGGTGGCCAGAAGACTTCAGTAATTGAGCTCCAAAGGCTGTGCATGAAGTGGTTTGGACTTTGATAAGTTTTGGTGCCTTTTCTTTATTTTCTTTTCTTTCATATATACTGTATCGTTATTAATCACTTAGTTCTAGTAATCCCTATAAGATGTAATCCTTTAATCGCACATGGTGTCCTGTCTGTTATTTGGTGAGTTGGGGACATCATACAGCATCCACACCAGCTGATTTCCCAGTCTGGCGGGGCCGAAGGCTGCTCCCCCGAGATGGTAGCGAGCTGACCGAGCCTGAGGCCTACCAGGGGGCTGCATTGGGGCTACAACCGAATAACCAAAAAGAAAAGGGCCCATTCTAATTAAACGGTCAATCGTGCACGTGTTGGAGCTCATCTTGAACTCCTCTGTCACTCGCGCGCTGGGCCCTCGGTCAACATGAAAGCTCACGCCGCTTTCCGAATGTCGCTCGCGATCCATCTCGCACTAACGGGTCTCCCACCGGATCGTCCGCCACGACCGGTTCACCCCAGCGTCTTCTCTCTCCCCAGCTCCTCTCGGACAAAAGCCCCAAAGCCCAACCATGGCGTCATTCAGCAGAGAAACCTCCTGCTGAGGGTAGCAGACACCGACAGAATCAACAAACTCATTCGTGAGGCCAGTGATGTTGTGGGGGTGGAACTGGACTCTCTGACGGCGGTGTCTGAAAAGAGGATGCTGTCCAAGTCGCATGCCATCTTGGACAATGACTCCCATCCACTCCATAATGTACTGGTTAGGCACAGGAGTACATTCAGCCAGAGACTCATTCCACCGAGATGCAACACTGAGCGTCATAGGAAGTCATTCCTGCCTGTGGCCATCAAACTTTACAACTCCTCCCTCGGAGTGTCAGACACCCTGAGCCAATAGGCTGGTCCTGGACTTATTTCCACTTGGCATGATTAACCGATTATTTAATTATTTATGGTTTTATGTTGCTACATTTCTTCACTATTCTTGGTTGGTGCGGCTGTAACGAAACCCAATTTCCCTCGGGATCAATAAAGTATGTCTGTCTGTTAATCCGACCATGCCAACTGGAGGGGCATGGGTTTCCCCTCATCTTCAACAAAAGCCCAAAATTTAGCTGAAGACAAGCGGCTTTCACGGAACAGCACGACATGAAATTCATACAGCAGAGCAGTTTAGAAAAAAAGCACAAAGCAGGGCATTACATCATCATCAAGATGGCCTGACAAAGTAACCAAACAGACGCTGTGGGGAAAGTACCCACCACAGAGGTACAAATACGGGAACAGAAACGGAGGTGGACGAGGAGGCTGACCAACGACGTCAGCGGACAGGCGCTGAAAACGGAATCCCGGAGGGCAGAGAGAAGGGGGACTTCCAAAAAAAAAAGGCACGGAGGAGGGAACGTCAAGGCCCGAAATTAGACAATGGGCACCCTCCCCCTCGAGAAATTACCTCAGAAAAGTTCTGGTCGTCCCACGATAGGGCGTTGAGGGTGCAGAAAAGGCTCATCGAAGTGCTGCCTGCTTCAGAGGGCGCATTTCCTCTAATTTGTCATGATCCAGTGTGCACAAATATCGTGCAGTATTTTTTTCCAAACCCAGTGACAACAACATGTGCACACTGAACTTTTACTGCTAAACCTGAAGCTCTTGCACGTCAGGATTCTAAATATCTTGCGAGTTCTCCAGCAACTTCTGCACCACGACGATACACACAGGTGACAGCAGCTTCTGCAAATATTTCTCTTGGCCGCGCGTCCCTGACCTCACGGGCTTCCAGCGTCGTAGCTTCTCCTGTCCCGTTAAGCCGTTCCACTTCGGACGAGCTCTCAAGTTCTTCCGCGCTTCACGCCCTTTGCCCCTTTGGAACCCGGTGCGCAGAGAACCAATAATTCCCTCAACAGAAACGGCGCAGATGAGCCGGTTCCGAAACCTGCGGACAAGTCGTGGCAAACTCCGCGCCGCCCGCGCCCGAAACCGGGAAAACAGAAAATCGCGAGAAACACTTGTCGCGCCGATGAGGTAGAGGGCGACGAACTTCTGCGGGCGGTTTAAAATCCCCTTTAAAATCGGCCTGTACACCGTGGAGCGAACGTGCTCGCACGAGAGGCTGGACAAGCTCGGGTTGTTTTCTCCGGGGCACCGGAGGCCGAGGGGGGCGGGGAGGGATCTGGTAGAGGTTTATAAGATTATGAGATGCACAGACAGAGTGGAGAGGGAGTTATCTGTTTTTGATCTGATTTTTCGCCGGTTTGGCACAACATTGTGAGCCGAGCGGCCTCTCCTGCGTTTTATGATGCGGCCTGAAGGTCACCATTGGCCAATAATCCACCAGGAGCTAAGGGCCCAACTTCATCCACCTCCCGGGGCAGGTACCAGGCATCCAGCACTCGGAGTAAAAAACTTACCCCTCACATCCCCCTTGAACCTACCCCTCTCTCCTTCAACGCATGTCCTCTGGTATTAGAGGAAAAAGGGAAAAGATACTTGCTGTCTGTCTACTCCGTCAATGCCTCTCATAATCTTACAGAGTCAGAGAGAAGTACAGCACAGAAACAGGCCCTTCAGCCCATCTAGTCCATGCTGAATTATTTAATCCGTCTACTCCCACCGACCTGCACCGCGACCACAGCCCACCAGACCCTTCCCATCCGTGTACCCGTCCAAACTTCTCTTAAACGTTGAAATTGAGCTCACGGGCAGCACTTGTGCTGGCGGCTCGTCCCGCGCTCTCACCACCCTCCGGGTGTTGGTCGTTAATACCAACGACGCATTTCACTGTGTGTTTCGATGTACACGTGACAAGTAAAGCCGATCTCTTTTTGACTTTGTCTCTGTGTAGCGCTGTCGGACTGTAGTTTGCAAGAAGCGTCTTCAGTAAACAAAAGATAATGCCAGGTTGTCATGGAAACCTATGGAATATTGAAAGGCCTAGATAGAGAGGATGTCTCCTATAGTGGGGGAGTCTAGGACCAGAGGACACAGATAGAGTGGAAGTGGAGTGGATGTTTCCTATAGTGGGGAGTCTAGGACCAGAGGACACTGATAGAGTGGATGTGGAGAGGATATCTCCTATAGTGGGGGAGTCTAGGACCAGAGGACACAGATGGAGTGGATGTGGAGAGGATGGTTCCTATAGTGAGAGAGTCTAGGACCAGAGGACACAGATAGAGTGGAAGTGGAGTGGATGTTTCCTATAGTGGGGGAGTCTAGGACCAGAGGACACTGATAGAGTGGATGTGGAGAGGATGTTTCCTATAGTGAGAGAGTCTAGGACCAGAGGACACAGATAGAGTGGATGTGGAGAGAATGTTTCATATAGTGGCAGAGTCTAGGACCAGAGGTCACAGATAGAGTGGATGTGGAGAGGATGTTTCCTATAGTGGGGGAGTCTAGGGCCAGGGGACACAGATAGAGTAGATGTGGAGAGGATGTTTCCTATAGTGGGGGAGTCTCGGACCAGAGGACACAGATAGAGTGGATGTGGAGAGGATGTTTCCTATAGTGGGGGAGTCTAGGACCAGAGGACACAGATAGAGTGGATGTGGAGAGGATGTTTCCTATAGTGGGGGAGTCTAGGACCAGAGGACACAGATAGAGTGGATGTGGGGAGGATGTTTCCTATAGTGGGGGAGTCTAGGACCAGAGGACACAGATAGAGTGGATGTGGAGAGGATGTTTCCTATAGTGGGGGAGTCTAGGGCCAGAGGACACAGATAGAGTGGATGTGGGGAGGATGTTTCCTATAGTGGGGGAGTCTAGGGCCAGAGGACACAGATAGAGTGGATGTGGAGAGGATGTTTCCTATAGTGGGGGAGTCTAGGGCCAGAGGACACAGATAGAGTGGATGTGGAGAGGATGTTTCCTGTAGTGGGGGAGTCTAGGACCAGAGGACACAGATAGAGTGGATGTGGAGAGGATGTTTCCTGTAGTGGGGGAAGTCTAGGACAGAGTACAAAGCTTCAGAATACAAGGACGTCCCTTTAGAACAGACTCATAGAAAAGTTCAGCAGAGAAAAAGGCTCTTCGGCCCATCTAGTCCATGCCAGACCACTTAAGCTGCCTACTCCCATGAACGTACGGGGACCACAACCCTCCACACCCCTCCGATCCGTGTACCTGTCCAAACTTCTCCCAAACGGTGAAATCGAGCTCGCATGCACCACTTGTGCTGGCAACTCTTTTCAGTGAAGAAGTTTCCCCTAATGCTCCCCTTAAACCTATCACCTTTCACCCTTAACCCGTGACCACTGGTTGTCGTTTCCCCCCCCCCAACCTCAGTGGAAAAAGCCTGTTGCGTTTACGCTATCTAAACCCCTCGTAATTTTGTACACCACTATCAAATCCCCTCTCAATATTCTACATTCCAAGGAATAAAGTCCCAGTCTCTTCAATCTTTCCCTATAACCCAGGTCTTCCAGTCCTGGTAATTTGTAAATCTTGTACGTGTTTTTAGAGTCCGGTTAACGATCGACGACAGCTCTACACACACTCTCCCCTCCCTCCTCACAGACTGACCCACACACCGCTCCCCGGACAGAGCAGCCCCCTCCGCGGAGGGCGGGGCCGCCACTCACCGTGTAGTGCATGTGCAGCGTGTCGCTCTTGCGGGACCTGATGGGGCAGTTGTCCATCCGCTTCTTGACTCCGATCTGCAGCTTCCTCTTCTCGCCTCCGCCGTCGGCCCGCGAGGGGGCGCAGAGCGAGCCCAGCACGAGGGCGACGAGGGGCAGCGCCAGGTCCGGCTTCATGGCTGTAACCCAAAGCGCCGGAGGGGGGGTCAGGCCGACCGAGAAACACCCTCCCCAGCTGCTGCGCCGATCCCGGATCCCACTCAACCCCGTACACCTGCCTCCTCGCCATATCCTCTGATCAGGAAACAATCAACTTCCGCTTTAAGTACACCCAAGCACTTGGCCGATGGCTGGCATGTGGTGGGTTGGCCTTCATTGGCCGTGAGGTAATGTCGCAGCTGTATAAAACCCTTGTTAAACCTCACTTAAAAGATTCAACAGGCAGTCCCCGAGATATGAACGTCCGACTTACGAAAAACTCGTACTTACGACTGACTGAGGAAGGAGAACGCCGTCCGCCATTTTAAGTTGGATCATGACGCCGTCCGCCATTTTAAGTTGTTGCCGTTGACACTGTGTTGAGTGTGTAACTTTGCATTTGGCTTAAATTTTTCTTAGCTAGATTCACCCTTTTCCAGTCAGCACCGCCCCAACTTGTCCCATTTAACCTTAGTGCGGCAGACTTTAGGACCCGGGGAATTCAATGCGGTGGACTTTAGGACCCAGCAGAGCTCGGGACCCAACACCCGCAGTGTTTCTGCTCTGGAAAACGATCGCGATTGAAAATAAAGTGGAAATAATAAAGCGATCAGAAAGAGGTGAAACGCCATCGGTCATTGGAAAAGTGTTTGGCTACAATGGGCAATGATCGGAACAATTTTAAAGGATAACATGAGAATAATGGAGCATGTGAAAAGCCCTGTACTGATGAAAGCTATAATTATTACTAAGCAACGCGGTGGTTTAATTATTGAATTATATACGTTTCTTAAGTGTCTTATATGCATAGAAAGGTAAAATATAAACGTTTGACTTACTGACACTAAATAATACCGGATGTACTTGTTCTGACTTATGTACAAATCTGACTGAAAGACGGACTCAGGAACGGAACTCGTTCGTAACCTGGGGACTGCCTGTATTCAGTTCCGGTCTCCGCATTACAGGAATGATGCTGGAGGTTTTAGAGAGGGTGCAGAGATTCACCAGGTCGCTGGCTGGATTAGAGAGCGTGTCTTGTGAGGAGAGGCTGAGCGAGCTGGGGCTTCGGAGTGAGGGAGGATGAGAGGTGACTTGATAGAGGTGGACAAGATGATCAGAGGCACAGATCGAGTGGAGGGCCAAGGGCTTCTTCCAAAGGAGGTGTAGGGCGCTCCATCCCTCCGCGAGCCTGCGGGTCACCCTTGGGGAAAGGTGTAGCACCTCCCCTGACCAGGGTGAAGCCAGACAAGCAGCCGGTTTCCATCACAAGTCCTGGTTACGCGACGGCTGACGCCAGGCGGACAAACTTTGAAGAGTACTGATAATATCTGGGGCTCACACGTCTTGTAAAGAAACTGCCCAGAAGGCAGAAGGCCACCCTAATGCAACACAGGTTCAATCCTCGCCCCTGTCTGCGAGCAGCTTGTGCGTTCTCCCCGTGACCCGGCTCCCCCCCCCCCCCTCCACAGTCCAAAGTCGTACCGGTTAGAGTTAGCGAGTTCTGGGCGTGCTACGTCGGTGCCCGAACGTGGCGACACCCGCGGGCTGCCCCCCAGCACACCCTGGGACTGTGCTGGCCGCTGGTACAAATGTCGTGGTTCACTCTTTGCCTCGAGGTGCGTGTGACCAGCATGGAGTCAGCTGAAGATCGACAAACTTCGGGAGGGTCAGGGGTTAGGGGTTACAAGGGCGGAGCTGGCGGACGGGCGCCACCCTAAGGGCAGGACAAGTTAGATGGGCCGAGCGGCCACCCCTCTCTCTCTCCTGGCACCGGCACAGCCTCGAACCCCTCCCAAAGTGCCGGAATGGAGGAGGCGGGGTGGCGGGGCGTTGGAGACACAGCAAGATCCCACAAATGCCCGGTTCTAGACACGCAAGGGGTGGGTTCCTTCGGCCCTCCCGTCACCCCCCCCCCGATTTCCACACCCGCCTTCTCTCTTTACACTGCCCTGTTTTGCACACTCATTTAGGGTGTGCACACTTATTCACCCCCAGAGCACCGTTACCACTCTTCTCACCTCCTCCAGGTGCCTTACACCAGTTCCACCCCCCCCCCACAAAAGTCCAGTTGGCACACTTACCCCCCCCCCCC
>NC_082736.1:30840243-30845717 GCF_030144855.1 Hypanus sabinus | reverse complement strand
ACAAAAGGTATCGGATTCGGCCAGTGCATCACAGGCAAAATCCTCCCAGCCGTTGGGCACATCTACATGAAACGCAGTCGTAGGAAAGCAGCATCCCTCATCAGAGATCCCCACCACCCAGGCCGTGCTCTCTTCCTACTGCTACCATCAGGTAGAAGGTACAGGAGCCTCAGGTCCCACACCACCAGGTTCAGGAACAGTAACTACCCCTCAACCATCAGGAAGGAGGTACAGGAGCCTCAGGTCCCACACCACCAGGTTCAGGAACAGTTACTACCCCTCAACCATCAGGAAGGAGGTACAGGAGCCTCAGGACTCACACCACCAGGTTCAGGGACAATTACTACCCCTCAACCATCAGGAAGGAGGTACAGGAGCCTCAGGACTCACACCACCAGGTTCAGGGACAGTTACTACCCCTCAACCACCAGGCTCCTGAACAAAAGGGGATAACTACACTCATCCATTGAGATGCTCCCACAACCAATGATCTCACTTTAAGGACTCTTTATCTCATGTTCTCGTTATTTATTGCTATTTATTTATATTTGCATTCACACAGTTTGTTGTCTTCTGCACTCTGGTTGATCTTTCACTGATCCTGTTTACAGTTACTATTCTATAGATTTGCTGAGGATGCCCGCAGGGAAATGAATCCCTGGGTGGTATATGAAGACGTGTATGTAATTAAATAATAAAGTTACTTTGAACTTTAGAGCCACATCCCTGTATTCTGAGGCTCTGTCCTCTGGTGCTAGACTCCCCCACTACAGGAAACATCCTCTCCACATCCACTCTATCTGTGTCCTCTGGTGCTAGACTCCCCCACTACAGGAAACATCCTCTCCACATCCACTCTATCTGTGTCCTCTGGTGCTAGACTCCCCCACTACAGGAAACATCCTCTCCACATCCACTCTATCTGTGTCTCTGGTCCTAGACTCCCCCACTACAGGAAACATCCTCTCCACATCCACTCTATCTGTGTCCTCCTGTCCCAGGCTCCCCCCACTACAGGAAACATCCTCTCCGCGTCCACTCTATCTGTGTCCTCTGGTGCTAGACTCCCCCACTACAGGAAACATCCTCTCCACATCCACTCTATCTGTGTCCTCTGGTCCTAGACTCCCCTACTATAGGAAACATCCTCTCCACATCCACTCTATCTGTGTCCTCTGGTCCTAGTCTCCCCCACTACAGGAAACATCCTCTCCACATCCACTCCATCTGGGCTTTTCAATATTGGATAGGTTTCAGTGAGATTCACCCCGTCCTCCTGAACTACAGTTTAAATACACACAATCCATCGGTCTCCACAGCCGTCTGTGCCGATCAATTCCACAGATCCCCCACCCTCTGCCTGAAGAAATCCGACCTTTCTTCGGCATCATATCCTGTCCCAACAAACATGAAGGAAGAGAGAGGGTTTTGGCCTGGCATCTATCTGACAGCCTTCAAAACTCCACACTTTCTATTCATCAGCTATTCCAGGCTTGTATTGTAAACGTAAACCCTGTTTAAATTGCAAATTGCTCCGTTGTGACCGGTCTTCCCGGTCACTGCCCCCCCACCCCCGCCCCGGCTCTGCCCCCCGGGGTGACGGGGCTGGGAGGCGCATCCTGCCCCCCCCTCCCCCCGTCTCCTGCCCGCACCAGCGCCCTGCCCCCTCGGATCAGCCGGCCTCACCCGTCCGCTCCTTCAGTCCGCCAGCTGCATGCTAAACATCCCCACTCGCCTCGTTGACCCACCATGTCCGCCTCCCGGCCAACCCGTTGCCATGGGGACGGCGACGCCGGCCAAAGCCCCCCCCCCTCCCCCGCGCCGCTGCGCCTTCTGGGACGTTTTGTAGTATCCGGCGGCGCTCCGCAACAATCGGTTGACTACAATTCCCAGCGTGCGCCGCGGCAGCTCCAAAGCTGAGGAAAACTGGTATGTCATTGTGTTGAGAAATACGGAGGGGAATGATTGAAAAAAATTCGGAACGACAGCATTAATCTACTTGGAGAAGTGGGATTAATCGAGGGGAGATCCTGTCTGAGTAATGTAATTCTATTTCTTGAAGAGCTGTGTGGCGGATGCAGTGTATATGAACTCCAGTGACTTAAAACCCTCACAAAGGAGCAACAAGCCACGTCTGTACTCTTTACCTTCCCCTCACCTTCTTAGTCTGGCTTCTGCCCCCTTTCTTTTCAGTCCCAATGAAGAATCTGGGCCTGAAACGTCAATCGTTCATTCCCCTCCGCAGATGCTGCCTGACCTGCGGAGTTGGAAACATAGAAAACCTACAGCACAATACAGACCCTTCGGCCCACAAAGCTGTGCCTTACCTGAGAGCTACCCAGGGTTACCCATAACCCTCTATTTTTCTAAGCTCCATGTACCTATCCAGGAGTCTCTTAAAAGACCCTATCGCATCCGCCTTAACCACCGTTGCTGGCAGCTCATTCCACACACTCACCACTCTCTGAGTGATAAACGTACCCCTGACATCTCCTCTGTACCTTCTCCCCGGCACCTTAAACTTGTGTCCTCGTGTGGCAACCATTTCAGCCTCTGACTATCCACACGATCGATGCCTCTCATCATCTTATACACCTCTATCAGGTCACCTCTCATCCTCCATCGCTCCAAGGAGAAAAGGCTGAGCATTCAACCTATTCTCATAAGACATGCCCCCCAATCCAGGCAACATCCTTGTAAATCTCCTCCGCACCCTTTCTATGGCTTCCACATCCTTCCTGCAGTGAGGAGAACAGAATTGAGCACAGTACTCCGTGGGGTCTGATCAGGGTCCGAAATAGCTGCAACATTGGCTCTCGGCTTTTAAACTCAAAGCATTTTGCGTGTTTGTGTGCTTCTGGAGGAACCCAGCGGGTGAAGAGCGCAGTGGATGTTCATTGATCCCAGGTTTCGATCCCGGAAATGCCTCAGATTAGGAGATTTACTGGGATACTGCCTGCATTAGAGAGCATGCCTTTTGAGGAAAAGTTGAGTGAGCTTTTCTCTTTGGAGCAAAGGATCCAAAATGCAAACCCCCCATTTCCCATTGGATCCCGTATTAGAAGCAGAAAGTTAGTCCTAGAAAGACTTTTCCCTCAATGGTACTGATCTTCCAGTTTTGAGTTTGAACAGTCAAAATCAAAGTAAAATGTATTATTGTTCCTTTCCACAACAGGCACCACATCCTTACCATTTCTTTAGCTTTTTTGTCCGTACTTTACGCTCAACCCAGCATGGATGGAACGACTGCAAGGAGCCAGCCGGATTCGAACCCTGGACCAGTCGCGCCAAAGTCCAGTGCGGATGCCACTGCGCCACTGGCCCGGTAAAATACAACCACATCGACACACACTACCCTGAGCTTCATTTCCTTGCGGGCATTTCACAGGAAAATAAAGATATAGAGTGGAATTGAAGGGGAAAATACTCTATACATAAACAAACAACCAATGTGAAATAGAAATTGTGCAAATATTAAAAAAAAAGTACTGAGAACACGAGTCATAAAGGGTCCTTGAAAATTCGAATGGCTTTATTACACGCTCGAAAGCAGGTTTAATCAAGGGGATGAGGTTTATATATCAATGCAGACTTTCATTAATCTTATTAAATATTATTGCATATACATATGCATTTTTACACACCCATAAAATAACATATAAATTAAAATATCATTGTCAGTAGTCTCATTGCACCTTGAGTGGGTGGGGGGAGGCCACTGCCTCCTCTAAATCCCCCCCCACCCCCACGGCAGGAAAGGTGGTGCATTCTGGTGGTACGTTTCGGAGACAGTGAGATGCCGCACGCCATGCCCACTGTTGCACCGGTAGTGGAGGCAGAGGACGGATCGAGTTTCCCTCTCAAACCCAGTCAGAGTGGGGTGGGGTTCGGGGGGGTTGAAGTAGGGGACAGACAGGGCAGAATGTGCGCCCCAAAAGCCTTGGTCATGGGTGGGAGGGGTCAAGGGCTGAAGAAGAGTAGGAAGAGAGTGGATCGGGGAAGAGAGTGGATCGGGGGAGAGAGTGGATCGGGGGAGAGAGTGGATCGGGGGAGAGAGGGAAGGAGTTGGGGGAACCAGAGGATGGGCAGGTGAGGTGGGGAGAAGGGGTGAGAGGCGAACCAGAACGGGGAATGGGAGAAGGGAAAGGAGCGATGGGAGAAATTGCTGTAAGTAGAGAAATCCCGACGTTCATGCCAGCAGGCAGGCGATCCTGTCTGTCCCTGGGACACTCCGATCCTACACATGACTGGTAAAGGCCAACATGCCACACTCCGGAGGGGGTGATGGGGGGAGAGAGGCAGAAAGGAACGAAGAGAGAGACAGGGAGAGAGAGAGACGAGAGAGAGGGGAACAGAGAGAGAGAGAGAGGGAGACAGAGAGAGAGAGAGGGGGAGACAGAGAGCAACAGGGAGAGAGAGAGAAATTAAGGTTTGAATGGCAAGGACTGTGTCTCCATCTTAGAGCACCAGCAGAAAGTGGTGTTCCCCAGGGAGGGGTGTAATTCCACACCCAGACAGAGCTGCTTCTTCATTTCTTCTGCTTCTGCTGTGATTTCATGAAGTGATAGCCAAAAACCGCCAGAGTGCCGAGAATACCGACACCAGCAGCAGAGTAGAAAGCTGCATCTTCAACCTGTGTGGAGAGTGAGAGTCAGAGTCAGGCAGGGAGAGAAGTGATCAGAAACACACATAAACAGTGAAGCTCCCTCCACACCGTCCCATCACACACTCCCGGGGTCAGACAGAGTGAATCTCCCTCCACACCGTCCCATCACACACTCCCGGGGTCAGACACAGAGTAAAGCTCCCTCCACACCGTCCCATCACACACTCCCGGGGTCAGACACAGAGTGAAGCTCCCTCCACACCGTCCCATCACACACTCCCGGGGTCAGACAGAGTGAATCTCCCTCCACACCGTCCCATCACACACTCCCGGGGTCAGACACAGAGTAAAGCTCCCTCCACACCGTCCCATCACACACTCCCGGGGTCAGACAGAGTGAATCTCCCTCCACACCGTCCCATCACACACTCCCGGGGTCAGACACAGAGTAAAGCTCCCTCCACACCGTCCCATCACACACTCCCGGGGTCAGACAGAGTGAATCTCCCTCCACACCGTCCCATCACACACTCCCGGGGTCAGACACAGAGTAAAGCTCCCTCCACACCGTCCCATCACACACTCCCGGGGTCAGACAGAGTGAATCTCCCTCCACACCGTCCCATCACACACTCCCGGGGTCAGACACAGAGTAAAGCTCCCTCCACACCGTCCCATCACACACTCCCGGGGTCAGACACAGAGTGAAGCTCCCTCCACACCGTCCCATCACACACTCCCGGGGTCAGACACAGAGTGAATCTCCCTCCACACCGTCCCATCACACACTCCCGGGGTCAGACACAGAGTAAAGCTCCCTCCACACCGTCCCATCACACACTCCCGGGGTCAGACAGAGTGAATCTCC
>NC_082736.1:30752743-30835243 GCF_030144855.1 Hypanus sabinus | reverse complement strand
GATCCTCCACCCCACGGGACCCAGAGCAAAGCTGATCTCGTTGCTTCCTTTCAGAGCCTGCAGGCGGGACTTCCCAGAAACAGAGCAGAGCAGAGGGTGTTAAACTGAGGTGAACTTTTAACCCACCCCCACTACATACACACAAACTCAAATACTCTCTCTCTCACACACACAAACTCTCTCTCTCAAACACAAACACACTCTCTCTCACACAAACGCTCTCTCACACACAAACTCTCTCACACAAACTCTCTCTCACACAAACTCTCTCTCACACAAACTCTCTCTCACACAAACTCTCTCTCACACAAACTCTCTCTCTCACACAAACTCTCTCTCACACAAACTCTCTCTCACACAAACTCTCTCTCACACAAACTCTCTCTCACACAAACTCTCTCTCACACAAACTCTCTCTCACACAAACTCTCTCTCTCACACAAACTCTCTCTCACACAAACTCTCTCTCACACAAACTCTCTCTCACACAAACTCTCTCTCACACAAACTCTCTCTCACACAAACTCTCTCTCTCACACAAACTCTCTCTCACACAATCTCTCTCTCACACAAACTCTCTCTCACACAATCTCTCTCTCACACAAACTCTCTCTCACACAAACTCTCTCTCACACAAACTCTCTCTCACACAAACTCTCTCTCACACAAACTCTCTCTCTCACACAAACTCTCTCTCACACAATCTCTCTCTCACACAAACTCTCTCTCACACAATCTCTCTCTCACACAAACTCTCTCTCACACAAACTCTCTCTCACACAAACTCTCTCTCTCACACAAACTCTCTCTCACATAAACACTCTCACACAATCTCTCTCTCACACACAAACTCTCTCTCACACAATCTCTCTCTCACACACAAACTCTCTCTCACATAAACACTCTCTCACACAATCTCTCTCTCTCACAATCTCTCTCTCACACAATCTCTCTCTCACACAAACTCTCTCTCACACAATCTCTCTCTCACACAAACTCTCTCTCACACAAACTCTCTCTCACACAAACTCTCTCTCTCACACAAACTCTCTCTCACACAATCTCTCTCTCTCTCACACAAACTCTCTCTCTCTCACACAAACTCTCTCTCACATAAACACTCTCACACAATCTCTCTCTCACACACACAAACTCTCTCTCACACAATCTCTCTCTCACACACAAACTCTCTCTCACATAAACACTCTCTCACACAATCTCTCTCTCTCAAACACAAACTCTCTCACAAACACTCTCTCACAATCTCTCTCTCTCAAACACAAAGTCTCTCATACACAAACTCTCTCTCTCACACACACATAAACACTCTCACACACACACACACAAACACTCTCACACGCAAACACTCTCACACACGCACATAAACATTCTCTTTCACATACACTCACACAGTCTCACACAAACACATAAAGTCTCTCACAAGCACACATGCTCTCTCACACACACAAACTCTCTGACACGCAGACTCTCACATGTATACACACACACACACCTGTACAGAAGGGACGGTTCGCACCTGAACTGGAGGGGAACTAATATCCTAGCACACATGCTCTCTCACACACACAAACTCTCTGACACACACACACACACACCTGAACTGGAGGGGAACTAATACCCTAGCGAAAAGCTTTGTTAAAGCTGCACGATGGAGTTTAAACTAGAGTTGCAGAGGGACGGGAACCAGAGTGCAAGGACCGGGCAGGGTCGGGTGTTGTGTGGAGCAATGCGAAGCTTGAAGAAAAGGGCACAAAAAGAAATCCCCGTCCCGCAGGCACCGGGGTTTCGAGACGGGACGGGACAAGCATCCGCTCAGCCGCGCAATGTCGGCGTACCAGAGACACCCGTGTCAGGTAACCCAGCTGCCCGGGATTCAAGGCCTTTGTTCGGGACGACGACTTCAAACACCAGCCAGGCGAACAGGGAGGGGCGGAGAGAGCGGGGCAAGCTGTCTCCATCGGAGCCGTCAATCCTGCCACACTTCCCGGACTTCGGCGTGAGGAGGGGAAGGGGAAAGTTGCTGTCGCCGCTCGGGACGGTCCGGCAGCGCGCACCGCGGACGCCCGTGATCGGAACTTCACAGGCTGACACCAGGCAGGACATCCTCGGTCCATAAAGGGTAGAGTAGGGCGCAGAGTGGCCTGGCACCCGAGGTGGACACGCATGTTCATCCGCACCGGATCTCTGTCCCACCACAGGGACAGACCCCAGCGCCTCATGGCTCAGGGCGAGAGACTAAAGGGGCAGATTAATCCTCTCACTTGGCCCCCACTGCCTTTCTTAAAGGGTTCTAACGTCGAAAACATTTCACAAAATGGGAATGTCTTTTTTTAAAAGAGAGGAAATGGGAAAATAAGAAAAACAGAGAGAGAAAGAGAAAGACAGTTATAATGTTGGCAAACACGGGAAAATCTGCAGATGTTTGAAATCCAAAGCACCAGACACACACACACACACACAAAATGCTGGAGGAACTCTGCTCTCAGGTTCCCCTTCTCCCATGGTCTTCTGCCCTTTCCTATCGGTTTTCCCCCTCCTCCAGCCCTTTATCTCTCTCACTAATCAGCTCCTCACTTCACCCCCTCTCTCGGTTCACCTGCCTCCTTGTACCTCTCCCCCTCCCCAGTCCCGCCGACGGGCTTCGGCCCGAACCGTCCACTGTTTACTCTTTTCCATAGACGCTATCTGGCCTGCGGAGTTCCTCCGGCATTTTGTGTGTTACTGCAATGTTGGCAATTCTTTCTTTAAAATATGTTTATGTAAGGAGCATAAGATGCGGGAGTCGAATAATTCCAAAAGCGGTTCTGCAGACGCGAATCACACATCTAGTTTTACTCTTTTCTCTCTCCCCCAAGAAAGGGAGATGTTGTGGTGTCTAATGGGTTAATCACTCTCGCCCGGGAGGCGCTCACATCTTGTCCGACACGCAGCGTTATCGGGGGAGTTCATCATCGGTCACACGACAGCGAAAAGGGCGGCCGGGGCGTTGATCAGCCTCTCCGCTTGGGGCAGGTAACCGTTTGGGTTCTGGTGGTCCTGCTGGGGAGATGTCACGTAGCCTCCTCCCTGACGGGAGAGGGGCAAACAGCCCACGAGCAGGGCGGGCGCTCTCTTCTCCCCCCTACCATCAGGGGCATGAAGGCTCAAACTCACCGATTCAGGAGCAGCTTCTTCCCCACTGCCATCCGATCCTTGAATGGACTTTGAACCCACGAACGCCGCTTCTTTACAATGTATGTTTTTGCACTACTTGTTTAACGTCTATATACTTCCTGTAAATATTTTTTTCCCCACCATGATTTCCTGCTGCAGAGTTACAATTTCACAGCACATTGAACCTGATTCTGACAGACAGGCTGCCATTGTCAAACACAGTCCTGCAAGTGACTCGCCAGCTCTCCCTCTCCACCCGAGGACAGGTGAGGAACGTGTCGGAACATTCACCACCCACCCACCCCACCTTTACCGGACTTTTCCTGCTGACCGCTGATTCGCGAATGAACCGCGCGGAGGAGCGGGAGCCATTGAGACGGCGGTGGGTGGCGGATTCTCACCTGGAAGGGCTGACCCTGCTCTCGGCTCGGCGGGTGGAGGTCTGACACTTGCAGTCTGGGCCGGGCGCTTTTATCGGAGACCAGCTCCCGTGACGAGTCGAAAGAGAAAGAGAAAGGGTTTTGGGAGAGTGGGGTGGGGAAACACTTCCAGGGCTCAGTTGGTCCGAGAGGCGTGACATTCCCGTTACGACTGACCTCTCTTCTGTCACACGGTCGTCTTCGGACTCTGCACATCACACTGTCACCTGCCGCCCGTTCGTTCCCGGGACAAAAACCCTCACACTCGATTTTCCGGGGAGTGTCCTGGCGTGGATTGAGAATCCGCTGGCGCACGGGAGGGGAAAGTTCAGATCCTTTTGCAAACGGGCAGCAGGTTCCGAAGTCGGAAGTGTAAAGGGATTTGGGCGTGATTCCCGAAAGGCGAACGCGCAGGTTGACTCGGAGCTGAGGACGGCTAATGCAAATCTTCAGCATTCCTTTTGAGAAAGTCAGAATATTTATTTATTTAAGATGTTTATTGCCGCTCAGTAATTCTACACCCACCCCCCGCCCGCCCACCCACTTGACCCTAGCCTAATCACAGGACAATCTACACTGGCCGTCTTTGTACTGTGGGAGAAAACCGGAGCGCCCGGAGGTAATCCTCACGGGGAGACGTACAGACAGCGGGAGTATACAAATAAAAATGCCGAGCAGTATCGGGGGGTGTTTTGGGCCCCATATCTGAGGGAGGGTGAGGTTTCCAAGAATGAAAGGGTTAATGTAGGAAAACCGCTTGCTGGCCCTCAGCCTGTATTCAACTGGAGATTAGAAGAATGAAGGTGATCTCTCCGAAAACTATCGAATGTTCAAAGGCCAAGATAGAGTGGATGTGGAGAGGAGGTTTCCTATAGTGGGGAGTCTAGGACCAGAGGTCACAGATAGAGTGGATGTGGAGAGGATGTTTCTGATAGTGGGGGAGTCTAGGACCAGAGGACACAGATAGAGTGGATGTGGAGAGGATGTTTCTGATAGTGGGGGAGTCTAGGACCAGAGGACACAGATAGAGTAGATGTGGAGAGGATGTTTCCTATAGTGGGGGAGTCTAGGACCAGAGGACACAGATAGAGTGGATGTGGAGAGGATGTTTCCTATAGTGGGGGAGTCTAGGACCAGAGGACACAGATAGAGTGGATGTGGAGAGGATGTTTCCTATAGTGGGGGAGTCTAGGACCAGAGGACACAGATAGAGTGGATGTGGAGAGGATATTTCCTATAGTGGGGAGTTTAGGACCAGAGGACACAGGTAGACTGGATGTGGAGTGGATGTTTCCTATAGTGGGGGAGTCTAGGACCAGAGGACACAGATAGAGTGGATGTGGAGAGCATGTTTCCTATAGTGGGAGAGTCTAGGACCAGAGGGCACAGATAGAGTGGATGTGGAGAGGATGTTTCCGATAGTGGGGGAGTCTGGGACGAGAGGGCACAGATAGAGTGGATGTGGAGAGGATGTTTCCTATAGTGGGGGATTCTAGGACCAGAGGACACAGATAGTGTGGATGTGGAGAGGATCTTTCCTATAGTCGGGGAGTCTAGGACCAGAGGACACAGATAGAGTGGATGTGGAGAGGATGTTTCCTATAGTGGGGGAGTCTAGGACGAGAGGACACAGATAGAGTGGATGTGGAGAGGATGTTTCCTATAGTGGGGGATTCTAGGACCAGAGGACACACATAGAGTGGATGTGGAGAGGATGCTTCCTATAGTGGGGGAGTCTGGGACCAGAGGACGCAGATAGAGTGGATGTGGAGAGGATGTTTCCTATAGTGGGAGAGTCTAGGACCAGAGGGCACAGATAGAGTGCATGTGGAGAGGATGTTTCCGATAGTGGGGGAGTCTGGGACGAGAGGGCACAGATAGAGTGGATGTGGAGAGGATGTTTCCTATAGTGGGGGATTCTAGGACCAGAGGACACAGATAGAGTGGATGTGGAGAGGATATTTCCTATAGTGGGGAGTTTAGGACCAGAGGACACAGATAGAGTGGATGTGGAGAGGATGTTTACTATAGTGGGGGAGTCTAGGACGAGAGGACACAGATAGAGTGGATGTGGAGAGGATGTTTCCTATAGTGGGGGATTCTAGGACCAGAGGACACAGATAGTGTGGATGTGGAGAGGATGTTTCCTATAGTGGGGGATTCTAGGACCAGAGGACACAGATAGTGTGGATGTGGAGAGGATGTTTCCGATAGTGGGGGAGTCTAGGACCAGAGGATACAGATAGAGTGGATGTGGAGAGGATGTTTCTGATAGTGGGGGAGTCTAGGACCAGAGGACACACATAGAGTGGATGTGGAGAGGATGTTTCCTATAGTGGGGGACTCTGGGAACAGAGGATACAGATAGAGTGGATGTGGAGAGGATGTTTCCTATAGTGGGAGAGTCTAGGACCAGAGGGCACAGATAGAGTGGATGTGGAGAGGATGTTTCCTTTAGTGGGAAGTCTAGGACCAGGGGACATAGATAGAGTGGACGTGGAGAGGATGTTTCCTGTAGTGGGGGAGTCTAGGACCAGAGGACACAGATAGAGTGGATGTGGAGAGGATGTTTACTATAGTGGGGGAGTCTAGGACCAGAGGACACAGATAGAGTGGATGTGGATAGGATGTTTCCTATAGTGGGTGAATCTAGGACCAGAGGGCACTGATAGAGTGGATGTGGAGAGGATGTTTCCTATAGTGGGGGAGTCTAGAACCAGAGGACACACATAGAGTGGATGTGGAGAGGATGTTTCCTATGGTGGGGAGTCTTGGACCAGAGGACACACATAGAGTGGATGTGGAGAGGATGTTTCCTATGGTGGGGAGTCTAGGACCAGAGGACACAGATAGAGTGGATGTGGAGAGGATGTTTCCTATAGTGGGTGAATCTAGGAACAGAGGGCACTGATAGAGTGGATGTGGAGAGGATGTTTCCTATAGTGGGGGAGTCTAGGACCAGAGGACACAGATAGAGTGGATGTGGAGAGGATGTTTCTGATAGTGGGGGAGTCTAGGACCAGAGGACACAGATAGAGTGGATGTGGAGAGGATGTTTCTGATAGTGGGTGAATCTAGGACCAGAGGGCACTGATAGAGTGGATGTGGAGAGGATGTTTCCTGTGGTGGGGAGTCTAGGACCACAGATAGAGTGGATGTGGAGAGGATGTTTCCTGTGGTGGGGAGTCTAGGACCACAGATAGAGTGGATGTGGAGAGGATGTTTCCTATAGTGGGTGAATCTAGGACCAGAGGGCACTGATAGAGTGGATGTGGAGAGGATGTTTCCTATAGTGGGGGAGTCTAGGACCAGAGGACACAGATAGAGTGGATGTGGAGAGGATGTTTCTGATAGTGGGGGAGTCTAGGACCAGAGGATACAGATAGAGTGGATGTGGAGAGGATGTTTCTGATAGTGGGGGAGTCTAGGACCAGAGGACACACATAGAGTGGATGTGGAGAGGATGTTTCCTATAGTGGGGGAGTCTAGGACCAGAGGACACAGATAGAGTGGATGTGGAGAGGATGTTTCCTGTGGTGGGGAGTCTAGGAACAGAGGACACAGATAGAGTGGATGTGGAGAGGATGTTTCCGATAGTGGGGGAGTCTGGGACCAGAGGACACAGATAGAGTGGATGTGGAGAGGATGTTTCCAATAGTGGGTGAGTCTGGGACCAGAGGGCACAGATAGAGTGGATGTGGAGAGGATGTTTCCTATAGTGGGGGAGTCTCGGACCAGAGGGCACAAATAGATTGGATGTGGAGAGGATGTTTCCGATAGTGGGGGAGTCTGGGACCAGAGGGCACAGATAGAGTGGATGTGGAGAGGATGTTTCCTATAGTGGGGGAGTCTAGGACCAGAGGACACAGATAGAGTGGATGTGGAGAGGATGTTTCCTGTAGTGGGGGAGTCTTGGATCACAAGGCATAGTGCCAGAATAGATGGGACGTCGTTAAGAACAGAGATGAGGAATAACTTTGTTCAGCAGAGGGTGGTGTATCTGTGGAATTCATTGCCACAGATGTCTGTGGAAGCAGCGTCATTGAGTATTTTCAAAGTGGACATTGGCAGATCTTTGATTAATCGGGGCGTCAATGGTTACGGGGAGAAAGCAGGAGACCAGTGTTGAGAGGTAAAGTGAATTGCCTGATGGGAATAGGTTGAGTGAACTCGGCCTTTTCTCCTTGGAGCGATGGAGGATGAGAGGTGACCCGATAGAGGTTTACAAGATAATGAGATCCCCCAGCATTTTGTGTGTGTTCCTCTGGACTTCCAGCATCTGCAGAATCTCATGTTTATGCTAGGCTTCTTATTTCCCTGGGTAGCTCAGTAGCAAGGTAAATTTATTACCAAGGTACAATATGTCACCATATACAACCGAGAGATTCATTTTCTTTCAGGCATACCCAATAAATCCTTAATAGTATCAGTGAAAAAGCACACCAGCTTGGGCGTTCAACCAGCGCGCAAAAGACATCAAACTGCACAAATAAAGAAGAAAAATATAATAATAAAAAATACCAGTAGAATGAGATAAAGAGTCCTTGTAAGTGGTTGTGGGAACAGTTCAGTGAAAGGCCAAGTGAAGTCTTCCATCTGGTTGAGGGGTAGTAACTGTTTCTGAGCCTGCTGGTGAGGGTTCTGGGGCTCCAATGCCTTCTAGCAATGAGATGAAGGCACGACCCGGGTGGTGGGTGTCCCTGATGATGGATGCTGCTTTCCTACGACAGTGTTATGTGTAGACGTGCCAAACCCATAATCTTCTGGAGGATTTCCCTTTCAAGGAGATTGGTGTTTCCATACTGATGCATCACCGCACTGCTGTAGAAGTTTGTCAAAGTTCTGGATGTCACGCCGAATCTTCACAAACTCCTAAGGAGGTAGGGGTGCTGCCATGCTTTCTCCGTAATGGCACTCGTGTGCTGGGCCCCGAGATAGGTCCTTTAAAATACTAACACTGGGGTGCTGACCCTCTCCATCTCTGGTCCCCCGATGAGGACTGGCACATCGACCTCTGATTTCCCCCTCCTGAAGTCAGTAATCACCTCTGTGGTCTTGCTGAGGCCAAGCGAGAGGTTATTGTGGCACTGCTTGGCCAGATTTTAATTCCCCCTCCCAGATGCTGATTCATCCTCACCCCTGAGACGGCATGTTTGACAAATGCTCTAATACAGGCTCACACAGAACTTGCAAAACAGGACTTTAATCTACTGATAGCAGCACAATTAAAATATCATGACACAAAATTATAACAGGTGTTTGAATCCTGAAGTAAAACATTGTCACTGAGCCAGAACGTGAACTCTGGGGCTCTCTCCACAGACGCTGCCTGACGTGTTGAGTGTTTCCAGCACGTTTTATTGAATGTTACGCATGATTATATCCTCTGCACGTCCAACATGCATTTGCTCGTGTTTATTGAGGGATGCAGTGCAGAACAGGCCCCTCTGGCCCTTCGAGGCCCAGTGACCCCACAACCCCGGTTAAGTCTGACTCAAACACGGGACAATCCGCTGATTTAACACTAGCCTAACCACAGGACAACTTACAATCACCAATTAACCTACCAACCGGAAATCTTTGGAGTGTGGGAGGAAATGGCAACACCCAGAGGAGAGCCTACGCTTGCCACACGGAGATTATACAAGCTCCTTACAGAAGAGCGGCAGAATTGAACTTGCCGAGCTGTAACAGCATACCACCAACCGCTACCCATGGATCAGGGAGTTGGGAACGATTCACCGGCAGCAGAGAGGACAGGGAGATGGAAAGTTAAAAGTCAAAGATTGCTGGTCATGGGCGACGTCAGGAAGTCCTTCTCACAACAGACAGAGCGCAGTGCGGTGTGCAACGGACACACAGGAACCAAGTACAGAGCACAGTGCTGCCTTATGGCCACACACTGGATTTTAACACAGAGCACAGCGCAGTCGAACTGGCCCACACTGGAGTCTAATAAAGAACACATTGTGTTTATTAAGTGGACATGATTAAGGACACCGGGGAGTGGAGGAACTGGGAAAGAGGAGGGAAGTGGTCATGTGAACAGCATCAGGCGGCTGCTGGGCTGAACAGTCCACTTCTGCCCTAGTGTCAGAAGGAAACTCAATCGCACACTCACTCAAAGCAAACAGGAGGGGTCGGAATCTCCTCAGGGAGGAGGCTCATCGACAAGCTTGGACCTGGAGGGAAGAGAGGGAGGCGTGGAGTTGAAGACCAGTTTTAATAGTGCCATTGCCTTATGTGTAAGATAAAGGATACACTGCCCAGATGGAAATTAACACAGACAAGTGGGAGGTGCTGCACTTCGATGGGGCAAACAGAAGGGCAATTAGGAGTGTTGCAGAACAGAGGGATCTGGGAATACAGGTCCATAATTTCATGAAAGCTAGAAAGGGTCGTAAAGAGATCTTTCAGCACAGCGCCCTTCATAAATCGGGCATCATTTCATAAATGTTCAGACATCATTTTGAAGATGTTGGTGCGGCCTAATTTGGAGTTTTGTCCTCAGTTCTGGTCACCTACCGACAGGAAAGATATCAATACAATTGAAAGGGTGCAGTGAAAGTTTACAAGGGTGTTGCTGGGCCTTGACGACCCGAGTTGGAGGCAGAAAGTCGAATAGGTTCGGACGTGGGAAAACGAGGGGAGATTTGATAGAGGCAGGCAAACTTGAGAGGGCTTAATGCAAGCAGGCCTTTCCCACTGAAGTGGGGTGAGAGTAGAACCGAGTCAGAGGCGACAGGGAAAAGGTGAAGTATCGAAGGAGAACTTCATCTGGGGGTGGTGCGAGAGCGGAACGAGCTGCCAGCAGACGTGGCGGGTGCGGGTTCAATTGCAATTTTGAAAGTTTAGATACATAGATGGATGGGAAAGGGGGCCATGGTCCAGGGCAGGACAATGGCACCAGGCAGAATAACAGAACAGCACGGATTAGATGGGCCAAAGGAACTATTCCTGTGTTGTGGTGATCAATGCACTTGCACTATGACTGCACTCCCTCTCCTAGTCACACGGTCGGCCGTAAGAACCCAGCGTGGTAACTGTCTGACATTGCCTTGTGGTGACTCAAGGGTTGCTGATTAAGCACCGGGGGTGGTTTCGCAAACACAAGACAGGCTGCGGATGCTGGAAATACTAAGCAACACACACACACAAAGTGCTGGAGGAGCTCAGCACGTCAGGCAGCATCTACGGACAAGAGTAAACAGTTGACGTTTCAGCCTGAGGCCCTTCGTCAGTCGCAGAGTGTCGACTGTTTGCTCCTTTCTATAGATGCTACCTGGTCTGCTGAGCCCCTCCAGCATTTTGTGTGTGTCGAAGAGAGTAGTTTCCTGCGCAAATTGTACTCTGTCCCTTTCCAATCAGTTCCACGTTCACACCCTCCCCTACGTCTGATATTGTAACAGCTTTTCCCACTCTCCCAACCTGTGCATTGCACGCTGCTGTTAGCTGCGGGAAAAAAATAAATTGTCCGGTTCCTTAACCATTCCCTGGAGACTGAGCCCCCAGCCAACAACTCCCCTTGTCTTTCAGCCGGTGACCTGCAGTGTGGTCCAGTGAGGCTACGGGGGCAGGACCAGCAATGGCTGATCCATCGTCAAGGCCTGGAAGAGCCAGAGGTGTCCTGGTCAGAATGGGGGGGGGGGGAATACAAGAGATTTAAAGCGGAGGTTCTTGATTAGTCAAAGGTAACGAGGAGAAGGCAGGAGACCTGGGTTGAGAGGGATAATAAACCAATCACAATCAAATGGCAGAGCAGACTCGATGGGCCGAAAGGCCTAATTCTGCTCCTATGGAGTGGGTATCAGCAGGGTCACAGTGGCGAGTAAAGTCTGGGTGACTGCCAATTAAGTCCAACACTACTCTAACTCCTGCAGCGAAATGTCCGCAGCACGCTTTGGTCTCTCCGAGCCCGACCCCCAGCACACAGAAAGATCCCATCAACAGCCTACTGCGGCAATGGGCTGGGGTCACCCGAGTCGGGCCGAAGGACAGCAGCAGAGAGTTTGCACAGGATGGTGGGGAGGGGACAAGGCCACCCTGCTGCAGGTGTGAACAGTACCCTGCGGAGTGGGGTCGGTTTTCCGGGAGCCGTGTCCCTGGGAATCCCACGGCTGTTTACACCTCCTCCTCCCCCAACCCCCCCCCCCCCCCATTGCCACCCTGTCCTCTGGCCTGGAGGCTCCGATCGGACTTCAGCCCACGGCGGACCCCTCGCTGACTGGCATGTTGACGTGGGCGGTCAGCAGTGGGGAGCAGGACCCGGCCCGCAGCACGAACACCTGGGAGGGAGGGAGAACAGCAGTCAGTGGGCAGCAGCCCAGCCTCTGAGCACGGAACGGCCCTGCTCCGTGTCCCCTTCACAATCTGCCACACCCCCCCCCACCAGCTGATGCTCGTGGGGGTCAGAGGGTCGGATTGTTTGGGAGGGAGCAGCCTAGGTCCAAGATATCCCTCCGGCATCAAAGAGGACAGCCCCAGAATCCCCTCTGCTGTCCTCCACCCTCCCAATCAAATCCCTCAGCTCCGCAGCCCTCCGAGGTAACTGCACTTCTGGCCTCGAGGCATCCCCTCCCTACACCCTTCCACCCCTCTCTTCCCCTGCAAAGCCTTGGCTGAGCACCCGGTCTTCGCAACGGTAGCGTGTAACAGCCAGCGTGATGACATATGCGGCAGCAACTCTGATCCCATTCCCACCGCTGCCTGCAAGGAGTCCGTACGTTCTCCCCACGACCGCGTGGGTTTCCTCCGGTTTCCTCCCGCATTACAAAGGTGGGCAGGTTTGGGTTAGTAAGTTTTGGGGGTGCTATGTTGGCGCCCCGAAGCCCGAGCAAACCCGTACTGTTGGTCGTTGCCTCGAGCAATGCGTTTCGCTGTTTGTTTCAATATACGTGTCAGTACCTCCAGTTGAACTCTGTCTTTTTGTGTGTCCCCCCTCACTGTCAGTCTGTGGTTTTGTATTGCCATGTGCTCCTGTCCCTGCTCCTGCTCTACTCCGGCCCCTGTATCACCGAGTACTCCACCTCTCATCTGTTTCTCATTATTACCTGTGTTGCTGCCACCTGTGACTCATTGTGCTCCACCTATCATCTGCCTCTCTGTTTATTGCTCAGTGTATTTCGGTTTTGCCAGATTGTGCCAGCGAGTTTTCCCGAGCCTTTACAGCGTTCGTATCTGTACTCTGTCCTTCTGCATATCGACCCTGCCTACCTGCTGACCTAGATTTCACCGATTTATCTTGATTGTTCTGGTTTTTGACTCTGCCTGTTTCCTGATTCTGGTTTTTGGATTTCTCTGGATGTTTTGATCTCTGCCTGAACTTTGATGCTGACTTTGTTTGCATCTCGGGATTTGCTGTTCAATAAATATCACTGTGTGCACAGTACTGGGTCTGCGGTTGGATCCCTGCTCCAGCGCCCTGTCAGTACACACAACAAATAAAGAAAGCTAATCTTTAAATCAATACCTTGCGTTTGCGTGGCGACCTTGGGCCGCAGAAAGAGGTGTTGGAACAGAAGGTGTTGGCTTTATTAGTTGTGCAGTGAAACATGTTGTTTGGCATCCTCCACTCTCACTTTGCGACCCAAACTGAGCAGAGAGATCTTGGGGTCTCTCATAGCTCCTTGAAAGTGGCTACACAGGTCGATAAGGTGGTTAAGAAGGCCAATGAAATGCTTCCTTTTATTAATCGAGGCACTGAGTTTAAAAGTCAAGAGGTTACGTTGCAACTTTATAAACTCTGGTTGGGCCACATCTACTGTATTGCACACAGTTCCCCCTATAGTCGCCCCCCTATAGGAAGGATGTTGAGGTTTCAGAGGGGATACAGAAGAGGTTTCACCAAGATGCTGCCTGGTTTAGAGGGCCTCTGCTATCACGAGAGGCTGGCCAAACTCGGGTTGTTTTCTCCGGAGTGGCAGAAGCCGAGGGGAGACCTGATGGAGGTTTATAAGGTTATGAGAGGCAAAGATAGAGTGGACAGGGAGTATCTGTTTCCCAGAGGGCATGCATTGGAGGTGAGGGGGGTAGGTTAAAGAGCAAGTTTTTGTGTTCCCTTTGGAGCCCTTATTTACAAAAGACAGGATTAAATATATAGATGCTCTGAAGATGAAACAATTGGTTATTAGGGGAAAGAAATAAATATACATATTAAAGTTATTACGAATTCCATGGACCATGTGGAGATCTTCCAACAACCAGGCATTCTTTCTTTCTTTCTTTCTTTCTTTCTTTCTTTTTTTTTCTATAGGGCAGTTAGGGGGGAGGGGTTAAGGGGAGGGGGTATGGGTTATATACATTGTTTTTTCATACTTTGTAACCATTTAAAAATGCAATAAAAAAAGTTTAAAAAAAAAAGAGCAAGTTTTTTACTCAGAGAGTGGAGGATGCAAAACAACGTGTTTCACTGTACAACAAATAAAGCCAACATCTTCTGTTCCAACACTTCTTTCTGCAGCCCAAGGTATTGATGCTGTGTGGTGACCTTGGGCCACGGAAGGAGACGATGGGACAGAATAAAAAGATTAGCTTTATTTGTGGTGCTGATTTTACCTGTTCTCCCCGACGCAGCAGAGGGCCAGTGTCTGCTGTAGGGCTGTGGTCAGGTACGGGACGGGCCTGGGTCAGTACTCTATGGTGGCAGCCCCCTCCCGAGCTGAATACCTCAGCCCTCTCAGACCGACGTGGTAGGAAATGGTTTCTCACTACAGGATGGAGGGGAGGGAGAGAGGGAAAGCTCTGCCCCAAGATGCATAGGACATTCGAGCACAGTACAGGCCCTTTTGTGCACAGAGTTGTGCCAACCTTTTCAACTACTCTTAAGATCAAGCAAACCATCCCCTTCCCACATAACCCTCCATTTTTTTTCTTTCCCCCATGTGCTTTCCTCAAAGCCTCTTGAATGTCCCTAATGCCTCTACCCAACCATCCCTGGCAGGGCATTCCACACAACTACTGCCCTAATTATAAAACAAAACCTGCCTCTGACATCCCTCCAATCACCTTAAAATGATACCCTCTCATCCTCCTTCGCCCCGAACAGAAAAGCCCAAGCTTGCTCGGCCTTTCCTCAGAAGACATGCTCTCCAAACCAGGCAGTATTCTGGTAAAACTCCACAAGACCACAAGATATAGGAGCTGAATCAGGCCATTTGGCCCATCAAGTCTGCTCATGCTATTTCATCATGGCTGATCCATTTCCCCTCAGCCCCGTTCTCCTGCCTTCTCCCCATATCCCTTCACGCCCTGACCAATCCAGAATTCATTGACCTCCGCCTTAAGCTTACCTGAAGATTCGACCTCCGCAGGTGTCTGAGGCAACAAATTCCACAGATTCACCACTCTCACCTCTGTTCTAAATGGGTGTCCTTCTACTCTGAGGCTGTCTCCTCCCATCACGGGAAACATCCTCCCCATATCCACCCTTTCAACATTCGAGAGTTTTCAAAGTGGCCACCCCCTCATCTTTCTTCCGCACCCTCTCCAAAGCTCCCTCGTCCAGTGAGGTGACCAGAACTGGACACAATGCTCCGAGTTTGCGGAAGGGGCAAATTGTGGCCCCCCCCGCCACCCCGAAGCCTCACCTTGATGGTGTCGGAAATGCCCCTGTCACTCAGACACTGCACGAAGGTTTCGATGGGGTAAATCAGACCCGGCACTAGCATCGGGACCTGCAAAACACAATTCAGAAACGGTTACTTGAGAGCAAAACCAGTTATTTACAGAACCTTGGCGTAGTTATACCATGGAATCGGTGTTGGTTCGTCTGTAGTATGGCAATTACAGGGAGGTGCTACATAATACTTAGCAGTGTTGTTGAAGCACACACAGCGATTCAGGGAATGCTTTGAGACAGAGTGACTATGAACAGAATTTGCATAAACACAGGAGTTCTGCTGATGCCGGAAACCCGGAGCACCACACACACACAGACATTTTGGGGCAAGACCCTTAATCAGGACTGGAAAGGGAGGGGGAAGAAGCCAGAATAAGAAGGTGGGGGGGTGGAGAAGAAAGGAAGGAATGCATCTCAGAACGAGCACAAAGTAAAATTCATTATCCGAGTACGCACACGTCACCACATACAACCCTGAGATTCATTATCCTGCAGGTGTACTCAGCAAGTCTGTAGAACAGTAACTGTAAACCGGCTTAAAACCGAGGAAGAGCATAGAAGACAACAAACTGTGCAAAGGCAAATATAAACAAATAGCAATAAATAACAAGAGCATGAAATAACAAGATAAAAGAATCTTTAAAGTGAGATTATTGGTTGTGGCAACACCAGAAATAGAACGAGTGTAGTTATCCCCTTTTGCTCAAGAGCCTGATGGTTGAGGGGTGGTAACTGTTCCTGACCCTGGTGGTGCGAGTCCTGAGGCTCCTGTACCTCCTTCCTGATGGTTGAGGGGTAGTAACTGTTCCTGACCCTGGTGGTGTGAGTCCTGAGGCTCCTGTACCTCCTTCCTGATGGTTGAGGGGTAATAACTGTTCCTGACCCTGGTGGTGCGAGACCTGAGGCTCCTGTACCTCCTTCCTGATGGTTGAGGGGTAGTAACTGTTCCTGACCCTGGTGGTGCGAGTCCTCAGGCTCCTGTACCTCCTTCCTGATGGTTGAGGGGTAGTAACTGTTCCTGACCCTGGTGGTGCAAGTCCTGAGGCTCCTGTACCTTCTTCCTGATGGCAGCAGCGAGAAGAGAGCACGGCCTGGGTGGTGGGGATCCCTGACGATGGATGCTGCTTTCCTACGACTGTGTTTCGTGTAGATGTGCTTAGTGGCTGGGACTTTTGTGGGACTTGTGTTCCCATACCAGGCTGTAATGCCGCCAGTCAGCACCCTTTCCACCTCGCATCTATAGAAGTTTGCCGAGGTTTTTGATGACGTGCCGAACCTCTGCGGGCTCCTGAGGAAGGAGAGGAACTGTCATATTTTCTTTGCAATTACAGTTATATGATAGGTCCAGGACAGATCCTCTGAGATAGTGACACCCAAGAGTTTAAAGTTACTGACCCTCTCCACTCTGATTTTCCAATGAGTACTGGCTCATGGGAGGTTTCCCTCGCCTGAAGTCTATAATCAGCTCCTTGGTCTTGCTGACATTGAGTGAAAGGTTGTTGCTGTGGAGCCAGATTTTCAAACTCCCTCCCGTATGCTGAACAATTCCGGCCTTGTCCCGAGTTCACAGCTTTTTTAAATTTGCTCTGTTTAACTTCAATTATGGTAGAGATAAAGGAGTTCATAATTCTTGCAGTTAACTTTATTATCTTTGCACGAAAGTAGGTATGTTTCAGATAGCTAATATTAGTCATTCCTGATGAAGGGTCTTGGCCCGAAACATTGGCTATTCTTTTTTCACGGATGCTGCCTGACCTGCTGAGTTCTTCCAGCGTTGTGTACGTCACTCTGTGATTGTTTTTACAGAGGGTCACTCTACCAGGAGCATTATAGACAAAGGATCTGAAGCATTGTTGGGATCCCCACATCCCATCCCACAATCTCTAGAAAAGGAGCAGAGGTAACCCAGGAAGTTATAGACCATTGAGTCTTACTTCAGTCATTGGTAAGTTGATGGAGAAGAACCTGAGAGGCAGGATTTATGAGCATTTGGAGAAACATAATCTAATTAGGGATAGTCAGCATGGCTTTGTCAAGGGCAGGTCATGCCTTACGAGCCTGAGTGAATTTTTTGAGGATGTGACTAAACACATTGATGAAGGAAGAGCAGTAGATGTAGTGTATATGGATTTCAGCAAGGCATTTGATAAGTTACCCCATGCGGCTTACTGATAAAGTAAGGAGGCATAGGATCCAAGGGGACATTGCTTTGTGGATCCAGAATTGGCTTGCCCACAGAAGGCAAAGAGTGGTTATGGATGGGTCATATTCTGCATGGAAGTCAGTGACCAGTGGTGTGCCTCAGGGATCTGATCTCAGACCCTTACTCTTTGTGATTTTTATAAATGACATGGATGAGGAAGTGGAGGGATGGGTTAGTAAGTTTGCTGATGACACAAAAGTTGGAGGTGTTGTGGATAGTGTGGAGGGCTGTCAGAGGTTACAGCGGGACATTGATAGGATGCAAAACTGGGCTGAGAAGTGGCAGATGGAGTTCAACCCAGATAAGTGTGAAGTGGTTCATTTTGGTAGGTCAAGTAGGTCAGGCAGAATATAGCATTAATGGCAAGACTCTTGGCAGTGTGGAGAATCAGAGGGATCTTGGGGTCTGAGACCACAGGACGCTCAAAGCAGCTGCACAGGTTGACTCTGTGGTTAAGAAGACATACGGTGTATTGGAATTGAATTTAGGAGCTGAGAGGTAATGTTGCAACTATATAGGATCCTAGCCAGTCCCCACTTGGAGTACTGTGCTCAGTTCTGGTCGCCTCACTAGAGGAAGGATGTGGAAACCATAGAAAGGGAGCAGAGGAGATTTACAAGGATGTTGCCTGGATTGGGGAGCATGCCTTATGCGAATCGGTTACGTGAACTCGGCCTTTTCTCCTCGGAGCGACGGAGGATGAGAGTCACGGGGCATTACAACACTGAAAAAGGCCCTTCAGCCCATCTGGTCTGTGCCGGCCTGTTTCCAGCTTAGTCCCACCTTCCTGCACCCTTTCATGTACTTATCCAAACTTATCTTAAACTGATCCTGCATCTACCACTCCTGCTGGCAGTGCATTCACACCACCCTCTCAGTGAAGACGTTCCCCTTCAGGATCTGTTGAAATATTTAACCTTTCACCCTTAACCCACGACCTCTAGTTGTCGTCCCACCCAACCTCAGTGGAAAAACACGAAATCTGCAGATGCTGGAAATTCAAACAACAACACACACAAAATGCTAGTGGAACACATTAGGCCAGGCAGCATCTATAGGGAGAAGCGCTGTCGATGTTTTTGGCTGAGACCCTTCGTCAGTGGAAAAAGCCTGCTTACATTTACCCTATCTAGACCCTCATAATTTTGTATACCTCTATCAAAATCCTCCCTCAATCTCCGACTCTTCAGGGAATAAAGTCGTAACCTATTCAACTGTTCCTGTAACTCAGGTCCTCAATCCTGGCAAGACCCTTGTAAATTTGCTCTGCGCTCTTTCAAGTTTCAAATGCAGGGTTCGGGGTCGAAGTTCGGCTTGGGCAGTGGTTCTTGATTTCCACTGGAGTTGCAAGACAGCTCGTGTGGAAATAAAGATCTTTAAAGTTTTATGCTCTAACACCCTTCCTGTAGGTAGATGACCAGAACTTCACACAGTAGTCCAAATCAGGCCTCACCAACATCTTATACAGTTTCAACAGAACACAATAATAATGACAACACACAAAATGCTGGAGGAGCTCAGCAGGCCGGGCAGCATCTATGGAAATGAATAAACCATTGATGTTTCGGGCCGAGACCCTTCTTCGGGACTAGTGCCAAAATAAAAGGATGGGAGGGAGGGTAAGGTGATAGGTGAAGTCAGGTGGGTGGGAAAGGTCAAGGGTCAGAGAGGAAGGAATCTGACAGGAGAGGAGAGCGGACCATAGGAGAAAGGGAAGGAGGAGGGGACTCAGGGGGATGTGATAGGCAGGTGAGATGAGATAAAAGGTAGAGAGTGGAATAGAGAAAGAGGGGAGGGGGAGGGAAATTTTTTTGTACTGTAAGGAGAAATCGGTATTGATGCCATCAGGTTGGAAAAATAATAGTAACAACTTTGTTTATAGAGCACTTTTGGTGTAGTTAACACTGCTTTACAAAGATGAAAACAAATCTTTTAAAAAACCATGGAAATAAAAGACAAAAAGATGCTAGTTAAAAGCAAGGTTAAGTAAATTGGTTTTGAGCCGTGGTTTTAAATTTTAGTGTCAGCTGAGTCGGCACCCCTTACAGTTTTAGTTACTGAATTCCACAGTTTGGGTGCGTAGTTCAAAACAAGCTGACCTGCCAATAATCTTTTGAGGGAGGTTGTTTAGGTGAAAGGGAGGGGCAGAAGACAACCTGAGAGCTTGAGCAGGATTATAAAACAAAACCGATTCTGTGTGATGGACTCGGGTCCCAGATCATCAAGAGCTTTAAAAACAAGTAAGAGGACTTTAAAATGAATTCCAAACGATACAGAAAGCCAACACAGCAGCTAGTATGGAAGAGATATGTTCCCTCATTCTGCTTAGCATCGTAACGTCCCAACTTCTGTATTCAATGCCCTGATGTGGTAAAAAAAATAACACGAGCCCTGATGCTACTTTCCAAGAAACCGTCGACCTGCATTCCCAGTTCTCTCTGTTCAACCTCTGCGACTCGCCACATGGTGACGGGGGTGTGGGAAAGGCGAGGGTTTTCCAGATACCAGAGAGGAAGAGCGCAATCCAGCCCACCAGAGATCTGCACTTCCCCACATGGTTCCTGTTTCCCATTCAGTGAGGGGCCACGTGACGCTCCCTTCCCTCTGCACCACGCGGGGAGACGGTCCCTGCCGTGGGTGGGCCCTCGCCCCCGCTACGTCTGGGATTCCCAGCAGCTGGGCAAGGGGTGACATTAAAGATAAAGATGAGCTTTTATTTCCCTACCCCCCCACCCCCCCACAGACACTGCTATCTGTATAGTTCGTACTCGCTGTGACCATATGAGATTTCTCTGGGTGTAAAGTCTAGTGTAAAGTCTCTCTAGTTTCCTCCCACAGTCCAAAGAAAGGGTTATTAAGTTGTCGGGCAGGCTATGTCGGTACCATGCTTGCGGGCTGCCCCCCCAGCACAATTCTTGGCTGTTAACACAAATGATACATTTCACTGTACGTTTCAATGACAAATAAAGATTAAAGAGATTAGCTTTATTTAACAAACGTACATCCAAGCGTACAGTGAAATGCATTGTTAGTGTTACTGGGGGCCAAGTCATTGGGCATATTTAAGGCAGGGGGTGATAGGTTCTTGACTGGGCAGGGTGTGAAGGGATACGGGGAGAAGGCAGGAGATTGGGGGCAGAGAGGGGAGATGGATCAGCCAAGATGAAATGGCGGAATAGAATCGATGGGCCGAATGGCCCAATTCTGCTCCTGTTTCTAAATGGTCTACGGTCTAAATCAAGTCAGCGAAGACCGTGCTGGGACCCTACAGGCGTCGCCACAACTCACTAAAGTACAGCACGCCGACAACTCACCAACGCTAACTGGTCCGTCTTGGGAATGTGGGAGGGAACTGGAGCACCCGGAGGAAACCCACACGGTCGCGGAGAGAAGGTACAAACACCTCACAGATAGTGCCGGAACCGGCCGCCTGAGGACACAGACGTGGCTAACTCCGAACCTCCCTGAGCCACGGGAGGTCGAGGTGGGGGTAGACAGGCTATTGAACATTCCACTTTCGCAATAAAAAGCTCACTGTCGACCTCATGGTGGCCCTCGCACCCTCCTGTCTCCCAGCACTGCATTCTCCCTGTGACTGCACCACTTTACTCTGCATTCCGTTGACTCCCCTTGTACTGCCTCGACGCACGTTTCGAAAACCAAGGTTTGCCTGTTTCGCAGTACACGACGCACGCTGTAGGATAGCGCACCAGTGTAGCGGACATCACAGCACTTTACGGCACCAGCGATCTCCGATCAGGAGATTAATCGGTCAGTTGGAGATCGTCCCGTGATTAGGCTAGGGTTTAGAAAGTTGGGTTGCTGGGCCAGAAGGGCGTTTGCCATAATGTTTCTAACCCCACCCTCCCACACACTCCCCTCACCTTGAAGAAGCTCCTTTTGATGCAGTACAGGTTCTCGTTGTACAGGAGGCAGATGAGGAGGTCGACGGCCGGCCGGGCGGCTGACATGTTCTGCACATTCAGGGTCAGCTTGAAGGAGGGGCCGATGCCCTGGACCTATGATACAGACAAGGCCCCGGTGTTACGTTTGGCTCGTTGGCTCCCAAAAATGGGTTCGCTCTCCTGACTGCCCTCCCCCCCCCAAAGGGTGCTGGAATCCAACCCTAAGCGAGGGTCATAAACCATTAGCATTCGTTTCGATGGGACTAAAAAGTAAAAGCATGGATATTCTACTTAGGGTTCACAAGCAACGTTGCCTCTAACTTGTAATGCCCGGTGTGCGCAAAAATCTTGTGCTGTGCAATTTCTTTTGCCCATTGACAACATCATGTGCGCGCTGAGTAATTTCTTCAATAAAAACAGCATAAACTAGCCAGTTCTAAAATCTGCAAGTTATCGCTAACTCCTTGTTGTCAACACCGTCCGCATCAGAAACCAGAAAAGGAAATGTGATGGTGCACGGTCGTAAAATGTAGCTAAAGTGCCGACGAGGTACAGGGTGACAGCATTTTGTGCGCAGTCTAAATTCCTCTGCGAACCAACTGCACGAGATGTGTGCGCGCGCACACACCTTAGAGGGAACGTTGCTCATAAGGCATTGGTCAGACTGCATTTGGAGTATCGCAAGCAGCTCTGGGCCCCATATCTAAGGAGGGATGGATGTGCTGCTACTGGAGAGGGTCCAGAGGACGTTCACGAGAATGATCAGAGAAAGGAAAGGGTTAACCGTCTGATGGTTCAGGGCTTATATGTGGAGTTCAGGGGGCTGAATCCTCCTGAAAAGCATATTGTTCATACAGGTCAAACCAGCCTCATTGAAACCTATCGAATGCTGAAAGCCCTGGATAGAGTGGACCGGGAGAGGACGTTTCTTATGGTGGGGGAGTCTAGGACCTGAGGGCATCGCCTCAGAATAGAGGAACGTCCGTTTAGAACGGAGATGAGGAGGAATTTCTTCAACCAGAGGGCGGTGAACCTGTGGAATTTGTTGCCATGGGCAGTTGTGGAGGCCGTGTCTTTAAGGCAGAGGTTGATAGATATTGAATTGGTCAGGGCGTGAAGGCAGGAGACTGGGGCAGAGAGGGAAATGGATCAGTCATTATGAAATGGTGGAGCAGACTCTCGATGGGTCAAATGGCCTAATTGTGCTCCTATATCTTATGGTTTTACGGTCTTATTACTTTAAAACGTTGAGATAAAACAAAACCAATGCAGAATAAAGTGAAATAAGTGTGAAGTGGAGCACAAGCTAAATGATAAAGTGGGGGATTTGTAAAGAGGGTACGTGTAGAGTCGAACTATTGAACCATTTAATAGTCCGATAACAGCCAGGCAGAAGCTGTCCTTGTACCTAGCGGTACGTGCTTTATGGCTTTTGTGTCTTCGGTCCGATGAAGAGAGACCGTCTGGGGCGGGCGGGGTCGCTGCTTTACTGATGGACAGGGGAGATCTCACTGAAACCCACCAGATACTGAAAAGCCTGGAAAGAGTAGGCGTAAAATCAATGTTTCCATCAATAGGGGAGCCTAGAACCAGAGGGCACATCCTCAGAATAAAGGGTCGTCCCTTTAGAACAGAAAATGAGGAGGAATTTCTTCAGCCCGAGGGTTGAACCTGGGGAATTTATTGCCACAGATCGGTGTGGAGGACGAGTTAGCCAGTGTATTCAGGGCAAAGACTGGTAAGTTAAGGGTTACAAAGGGAAGGCAGGAAAATGGTATTGAGAAGGAAAAAAAAATCTGCCACGATGATGGGCTGAATTGCCTTATTCTGCTCCGATATCTTACCGTCTTATGCTGATCTCCTGCGCCCAGAGGATGGCAGGTCAATCTTCACTCTGAGGGGTTACATATTACACCCTGACCCCTGAGATACTACATGTTGGTCCTTGACCCCAGGCATAACACCCTGGCACTCAACCCCCTGGATGCCAGAACTTTAACCTCTGAGTGGGATTGGGAGTTGGTTAGTTAATCACCTTTAACCTAGGTCCCACCACTGTGGACAATATGAGAGTATTCTGACATGCAGAGAGATCTCGGGGTCCAAGTCCGCAACTCACTGAAATTGACCGAGCAAGTTGGCAGAGTGGTAGACGAGGCACAAGGCAGGCTTGCCTCCATTAGTTCATGTTCAAGACTGTAGATACCTTCAACCAAGTGAAACAAGATCCCTCCAGACCATGGTGCACACAGCACATAAAACAAAATATTACCACAAATTAGTTAATAAAATATGAAAAAGGATCTAGTGCTTTCCCAGCATATATGATAAATAAACTCTTCTCCTGTTTCCAGCCGGGTACGGGTATTGATTACAACCTACGTTTCAATGACAAACTCTGCCACCTTCATCAGGGATGATGTCTGGGCATGTCTAGTCTGGTGGTATTTATAACCCCGTCGTCCCTCCCTCCTGATAGGTTGGTCCTCATCCAATCAGGTTTCCCCTGTCCCATCCTCTTTCCAAATTGAATTGCGGTTCTTACTCAGAATGAGACTTCCCTCTGAGTTCTGTTTCAGTGGCTTTCTTCACCAGGTGGTCCCAAAACCCACTGGCACGGCGCAGTAGTTTTGTGCCATCGAAGTCAATCCTATGGCCATTGCAAATACAACGTTCAGCTACTGCCGATTTCTCCGGGTCACCCAAACAGATACACCTCCTGTGCTCCTTCATGTGGGTTCCTACTGTCTGGTTGACATACGCTGCTCCGCGTTCACAGGGAATCCTGTAAACACTAGCTATCCTGAGTCCCAGGTCATCTTTGAAATAAAACTAGAGGAAAAGAATTTTAACGAAGATAAAGGTCTCGCTCCAAGTTAAAACTGGAATTCAATTGTAAAAAGGGCGGGAGTGCGGAAACCTGATTGGATGAGGACTAACCAATCAGGAGGGTCGGATGAGAGGGTATAAATACCACTGGACTAGACATAGAAACATAGAAAACCTACAGCACAATTCAGGCCCTTTGGCCCACAAAGCTGCGCTGAAGATGTCCTTATCTTAGAACTTACTTAGTTCTCTACTGGTAGTTCTCTATCTTAGTTCTCAATACCCTCTATTTTTGGCACATTCGGTATTATTTAGTGTCAGTTAGTCAAACGTTTGTCTCAGTCTATAGTATATATTTTACCTTTCTATGCATATAAAATGCTCAAGAACGTATGTTTCAGCGCCAGGCTCGGGAACGGAAGTTCCTTAGTTCAATCCAGTGACAGACCGCTCCTGTGTGCGCTCTCCACCGTGCCGGGTTGACGTGGAGGATCAAAAACCCAAAACCCAATAATTAAACCATTGCGTTGCTTACTGATAATTGTAGCTTTCACCAGGGCAGAGCCTTTCTCACTTTATCCTTTAAAATTGTTCCGATCGTTGACCGATGTAGCCGAACGCTTTTCCAATGACCGATGGCGTTTCACCTCTTTCCGATTGCTTTATTACTTCCACTTTATTTTCAATCGTGATCGTGATTATTTTCGTGAACAGAAACTGCGGATTCAGAGCTGCGCCGGGTCCTAATGTCCACCGCACTGAGACAGGTTAAATAAAGTCCGGGGTTCCGCCGGGTCCTAATGTCCACCGCACTGAGACAGGTTAAATAAGGTCTAGGGTTCCGCCAGGTCCTGATGTCCACCGCACTGAGACAGGTTTAATAAGGTCTGGGGTTCCGCCGGGTCCTAATGTCCACCGCACTGAGACAGGTTAAATAAGGTCTGGGGTTCCACCGGGTCCTAATGTCCACCGCACTGAGACAGGTTAAATAAGGTCCGGGGTTCCGCCGGGTCCTAATGTCCACCGCACTGAGACAGGTTAAATAAGGTCTGGGGTTCCGCCAGGTCCTGATGTCCACCGCACTGAGACAGGTTTAATAAGGTCTGGGGTTCCGCCGGGTCCTAATGTCCACCGCACTGAGACAGGTTTAATAAGGTCTGGGGTTCCGCCGGGTCCTAATGTCCACCGCACTGAGACAGGTTTAATAAGGTCTGGGGTTCCGCCGGGTCCTGATGTCCACCGCACTGAGACAGGTTTAATAAGGTCTGGGGTTCCGCCGGGTCCTGATGTCCACCGCACTGAGACAGGTTAAATAAGGTCTGGGGTTCCTCCGGGTCCTGATGTTCACCGCACTGACAGGTTAAATAAGGTCTGGGGTTCCACCGGGTCCTAATGTCCACCACACTGAGACAGGTTAAATAAGGTCCAGGGTTCCGCCGGGTCCTAAGGTCCACCGCACTGAGACAGGTTAAATAAGGTCTGGGGCTCCGCTGGGTCCTAATGTCCACCGCATTGAGACAGGTTAAATAAGGTCTGGGGTTCCACCGGGTCCTAATGTCCACCGCACTGAGACAGGTTAAATAAGGTCTGGGGTTCCGCTGGGTCCTAAGGTCCACCGCACTGAGACAGGTTAAATAAGGTCCGGGGTTCCGCCGGATACTAATGTCCACTGCACTGAGACAGGTTTAAAAAGGTCCGGGGTTCCGCCGGGACCTAATGTCCACCGCACTGAGACAGGTTTAATAAGGTCTGGGGTTCTGCCGGGTCCTGATGTCCACCGCACTGAGACAGGTTAAATAAGGTCTGGGGTTCTGCCGGGTCCTAATGTCCACCGCATTGAGACAGGTTTAATAGGGTCCGGGGTTCCGCCGGGTCCTAATGTCCACCGCATTGAGACAGGTTTAATAAGGGACTTGAGCATCTGCGTTTTTTGGTATCCACGAGGGGTCCCGGAACCAATCCCCCGCGGATAAGGAGGGCTGACTGTATATCCAGCCCTCTTGAAACACTCCAGTCTGCGCTTTCGAAGCAGCCCTGCAGCGCTGAGGTTCCTGATCTCCCTCTGAACTGGTCCAACTCGTTTAACCAGTGGTCTGTAGCAGGGATTAGCAAAGTGGGTGTGTGGTGGGAGTATCCGAGGAGAGGGTGGGGACAGCCTTATCGGCTCCATAGGTTCTCTCCTCCGGCTGCAGAATTGACATGCTGGTAGAACTACGGCAGGACTGTTTTAAATTGACAGGATTGAAGTCACCAGCAACAGTGAAGACACCATCGGGCACAGGGGGATGGGGGGTGGGGTGGATGTAGACAGCTATAATCACAATGACAGTGAACTTCCTTGGTAAACACGAAGTACACTGTCGATGCTGTGGTCAAATCAACACGTACAAACAAGCTGGATGAACTCAGCAGGTCGGGCAGCATCCATTGAAATGAGCAGTCAACGTTTCGGACCGAGACCCTTCGTCAGGGCTGAAGAAGGAGGGGGCAGGGGCCCTATAAAGAAGGTGGGGGGAGGGTGGAAAACCAATCAGAGGAAAGATCAAGGGGTGGGAGAGGGGAAGCAGGGATGGGATAGGCAGGAGAGGTGAAGGAGGAATGTAAGGGGAAAGCACTATGGGTAGTAGAAGAAGGCAGAATCATGAGAGAGGTGATAGGCAGCTGGAGGAGGAGGCAGAGTGAAAGTGGGATGGGGGAAGGGAAAGGGAGGGAACTACCAGAAGTTGGAGAATTCGATGTTCATACCAAGGGGCTGGAGACTACCCAGACGGTAGATGAGGTGTTGCTCTTCCAACCCGAGTTTGGCCTCATCATGGCAGTAGAGGAGGCCATGCATGGACATATCCGAATGGGAATGCAGATTTGCTGCCTATCACCTCTCTCATGATTCTGCCTTCTTCTACTACCCATAGTGCTTTCCCCTTAGATTCATTCTTCACCTCTCCTGCCTATCGCCTCCCCCACCCCTTGATCTTTCCTCTGATTGGTTTTCCACCCTCTCCCCACCTTCTTTATGGGGCCCTGGCCCCCTCCTTCTTCAGTCCTGACGAAGGGTCTCGGCCCGAAACGTTGACTGCTCCTTTCAACCGCCCTGCTGAGTTCGTCCAGCTTGTCTGCACGTGTTGAACTCCCTTGGTAAGTAGCAGGGCCTACACTTCATTAAAAACTACCTGTGATGATCAGCGGGCTGCTACTGCCAAGGCGTTCACACACCAGTTCTTACACCAGGTTTTGCCGGAGGCTGCAGCAGTTCTGCCCACCGAAAGGAGATCAGGCCTAAAGGCTGGATGGCCGAGTCTGGAATAGTGCCTGCCGTTCGACTGGACTCTTCCAATTTTTTGTTTCACTCTGTGTTTTTGCCCGTTCTTTCTTGTTGCCGTTGACACGAACTGTTCTCTTTCGGTGCACGGGGAGGGCCGATGGTTTCTTTTGAACGGGTTCCGTGATTTTCTTTTGTTTCGTGGCCGTCTGGGGAAAACAAACCCCAGGGCTGCACACTGCCTGCACACTTTGATAATAAATGTACCTTGAACTTTGAAGCCACGTTTCTGTAAGGACGAGTGCGTTACTGGTTCAGACGCAGACGCAGGTAATCCTGTTTACTTTCCAGCGACTGGACGTTAGCGAGTAGGATCGCTGAGAGTGCAGTGATCTGTTTAATACCAACGCCTTTACCGTGCTTTTGCATTCGAACACACTGTTTCCGAAGGCCATGTTCCTGAGTAGTAGACCACAGCATGGGGAGCAACAGCCCGCTCCCCACTTTAATCCATAATTGCTCCGCACTTTCCGCATACTAGTGAGGTAGACTCCTGCAGGTTTCAGCGCTCTTAATGTCCAACTGCACTTCTCGGTCATACGACAGGGTTATTATGTGTGAGGTGCTACATTTTGGTAGGACTAATCAAAATAGGACATACACGGTGAATGGTAGGGCACTGAGGAATGCAGTAGAACAGAGTGATCTAGGAATAATGGTGCATAGTTCCCTGAAGGTGGAATCTTGTGTGGATAGGGTGATGAAGAAAGCTTTTGGTACGCTGGCCTTTAGAAATCAGAGCATTGAGTGTAGGAGTTGGGATGTAATGTTAAAATTGTACAAGGCATTGGTGGGGCCAAATTTGGTGTATTGTGTACAGTTCTGGTCACCGAATTATAGGAAAGATGTCAACAAAATAGAGAGAGTACTGAGGAGATTTACTAGAATGTTACCTGAGTTTCAACACCTAAGTTACAGAGAAAGGTTGAACAAGTTAGGTCTTTATTTTTTGGAGCATAGGAGGGGGGACTTGATAGAGGAATTTAAAATTATGAGGGGGATAGATACAGTTGACTTGAATAGGCTTTTTCCATTGAGAGTAGGGGAGATTCAAACAAGGGGACTTGAGTTGAGAGTTAAAGGGCAAAAGTTTAGGGCTAACACAAGGGAGAACAGTAGCTGTGTGGAACGAGCTTCCAGTAGAAGTGGCAGAGACAGTTTGATTTTGTCATTTAAAAAAAAATTGGATAGATACATGGACAGGAAAGGAATGGAGGGTTATGGGCTGAGTGCAGGTTGGTGGGACTAGGTGAGAGTAAGCATTCGGCACGGACTAGAAGGGCTGAGGTGGCCTGTTTCTGTGCTGTAATTGTTATATGGTTATACGGATAGGACAACACCACTGGCTGGAGCCAGGGCGGCAGATGCATCTGGGGGCCCTGAGCATGAAGAGTCAGAACGTCATGTTGTAGCAAGATAGAAATTGTGGCCAGGCCACACTGGAATATCGTGTCCTGTTTTAGTCATCCCATTACAGGAAGGATGGGGAAGGTTTCCCTTGGATTAGAGAGCATGAGGAAGCCAAGGGGAGACCTGATGGAAGATTATAGAATTATCAAAACTTAGGAAATGGGAGCAGATCTCAGCCATTCAGCCCATCGAGTCTACTCTACCACTCCATCGTGGCCGATTTATTTTATTTCTCACAAAATGCTGGAGGAGCTCAACAGGCCAGGCAGCGACTATGGAAGAGAGTGCTGACATTTCCGGCCGAAACCCTTCAGCAGGACCCGAGAAAAAAAGCTGAGGAGTAGATTTAAAAGGTGGGGGGGGGGGGAAGAGAGAAACACAAGGTAATGGGTGAACCTGGGAGGAGGAGGGATGAAGTAAAGAACTGGGAGATTGATTGCTGAAAGAAATAAAGGGCTGGAGAAGGGGGAGTCCGATAGGAGAGAACAGAAGGCCATGGATGAAAGAAAAGGGGAGGAGCACTAGAGAGAGGCGATTGGTGGGCAAGGTGAGAGAGGGAAAAGGAGATGGGGAACGGTGAAGGAGAGATGAGGAGGGGCATTAGCAGAAGTTCAAGAAGTCGATATTCATCCCGTCGGGTTCGAGACTTTTGCACAGTACTGCAGTAATTTTATGTACTGCTGCTGCCAAAAGATAAACTAAATTCATGATGTATATGAGTGATGATTAACCTGATTCCAATCTGGGTCTCTATTGTGGACTGGGAGTGGGAAGGGGGGAGGGAGAGGGGAATCATGTTTAGAAAAGGGGAAGGACCAAGAAGCACCAGAGGGACACACATGAATATTTAGAATCAAATGGAGTCTCAAGACTGGGTGCGACTGCACCCGTGCCACCTCCCACCCGGCACTCCTCCTCTGCTGCCTGTCGCACACCCTTCCTGTGGGGCCCCACCTCGCCACGCCCAACATCCTTTGCTCCTGCCAGATTTACAAACTCTCTCTATGCTGAGGAAGACAGTACTGCGGAGAGGTCTCGGGCATCCTAGCACAGAACTGTACATGGATCGCAGGCAGTAGGGTCCAGTTTAACTCGGCATCGAGTTTGGCGCAGACGTCGAGGAGTAAGAGCCCGTCTCTGCGCTGTCATGTTCCATGTTCTAATGAAGGGCCGTGCTGGGGATATTAGGAAGGTCACAGTGGCAGGAGGCGCATCCGAGATGTGACAAAACAGAGGCATCTCTCAGACATCGCGGCCACACCAGCAGTCAGCGGTTACTCACCGTGGCATTCAGCTTCAGTGGCTGGGCCTGGTCCGCCGAGAATGGCGCCGAGCTCGCCTCAAGGGCCTTGGCGTACGCTCGCGCTGCTGTCAGGCGCAGCCGGCAGAGGTCCGTTTGGAAGGTCCGGTGCATGGCTGCCGGGAGGAAGAGGAGAAGACGTACATCAAGTAACACAGTCAGCAGATCCCCCACTCACAGACACAAGGACATCTGCAGGTGCTGGAAATCCAAGGCAAAACACACAAAATACTGGAGGAACTCAGCTGGCCGGGCAGCAGCTATGGAAATGGATAAACAGTTGATGTTTCGGGCCGAGATCCTTCATCAGTATTGGAGAGGGAAAAAAAAGAGGTCAGCCTTTTCCCTTCCAGTCCTGATGAAGGGTCTCAGCCTGAAACATCGACTTGTTTATTCATTTCCATAGCCGCTGCCCGACCTGCTGAGATTCCGCACTCAGCCCGATGTTACGCGGAGCAGGAACGACAATGGAGTAGGAGTAGGAGGATTGAACATTTTTACTGAGCCATGATAGTAATGGTACACGCTGGACAACTTACAGTGTGGGAGTTACAAACCTGGGCTGCAGAGGTGAGGGAGGTGATGGGCAGGCGACAAGTGACGGGCTGGGAATGAAGCCAGAATGGGGAATGGAAATCAAGAGAAGGGGGGAGGGGGAGAAATCACAGGAAGTTAGAGAAATCCTCACTCCCGTCCCCCCTACCCAACAACCTTCCATCTCACCTTGTCTCACCTGCCAGCTTTTACTCCTTCCCCTCCCCAGCCCACACCTTCTTATTCCGGCACCTTTTCCCTCCTTTCCCAGTCATGATGACGGATGATGGAGTAAAAAATCAACTGTTTATCCCCCTCCATAAATACTGTCTGACCCACTGTTCTTCCAGCATTGTGTGCGTGTCACTCAAGATTTCCAGCACCCGCAGAAACTTGCATTTATAATTCTATTGTATTCTTTCCTGCAAATGCCTGCAAGAAATTGCATCTCGAAGTAGTCTATGGTAACATATAGGTACACTGAAAACAGATTTATGTTGAACTTAATACTACAGTTAGATGTAAACTAATCTTACCACGTGACCTTAATCAGAAAGGCAATAGACAGGAGTCCACTTCTACTTCAAGAGAATTTCTACAAACTCCACTAACAATGGAAATGAAGCTACGGTGTTGTCCCCCTGAAAAAAGGGCCAGCCGTGATAGAACGGTGGAACACTCAATGGGCCAAATGGCCTAGTTCTGCTCCTATGTCTTATGGTCTTATAAGAGAAGGCTGATATATTCCTCTGAAAAAAGTGTTAAAGGCTGAAAGAGACAAGTTTAATTGACAGGGGAAACCGCCCTGGGAGGCCACGTTAGCGTAGTGGTTAGCGCAATCATTTTTCAGCGCCAGATTTAAGATCGGGTTTCAGTTTTTGGCCACTGTCTGTACAGAGTTTGCACATTTCCCCCGGGACGGCACGGGCTTCCTCCGGGTGCCCCAGACTCCTCCCACGTCCCAAACACATACGGGTTAGGGTTAGGGGGCCGTGGGCCTGCTACGCTGTCGCCAGAAGCGAGGTGACACTCACGGGCTGCCCCCCGGCACACTCTTGGACTGTGCTGGCCACTGACACATACGACACATTGCACGGGATGTTTTGATTTAATCTTCTCTGGGTCTTTGGGCTTGGCTGAGAAAATACAAACTGTTTCTGGTTGTGACACAGTTGCCGCTCCGACAACTTCCAATAAGCATCTAGGTCAGAACGAGATAGTCAAACTCACCAGGCCATGATACTTGACCTGCAAGGTTGCTGGACGGGAGGCGGCGATCAGCTAACGACCTCACCGGATTCTGATTTACTCCACGCGTACATCACAACACACAGGGGGAATGTGGCATTTACGTCAGCAGCCAACGCAACCTGAGGGCGCGCCGGGTGGGGGGGGGGAGCCTGCAAATGTGCCGCCACACATTACGGCGCTAACGTACCGTGCTCACCACGTTACGGAGAATAAAGACAAATAAAGCTGTTCGCAGCATCAGAATTAATATCAACGGCGTATGTCATGATATATATAATATAAAAACCATTTAACAATTACAGCACGGAAACAGGCCATTTCGGTCCTTCTAGTCCGTGCCGAATGCTTACTCTCATCTAGTCCGACCGACCCGCATTCAGCCCATAACCCTCCATTCCTTTCCTGTCCATATACCAATCCAATTTTTTTTTTAAATGACAATATTGAAACTGCCTCTACCACTTCTACTGGAATCTCGTTCCACACAGCTACCACTCTCTGAGTAAAGAAATTCCCACTCATGTTACCCCTAAACTTTTGCCCCTTAATGTATCAGCTTTGTGGCAGCAGTACAATGAAATACGTGATAAATAAATATAGAGAAAGAACTGAATTACAGTAAATAGTATACATATAAAATAGGTAAATTAAATAAGTATTGGGAAAAAATAAATTTAAAAAAGGAGTGAGGTAGTGCTCGTGGTTCATTGTCCATTGTTGATGGTCTTGGGTCAGCATGAATGAGATGGGCTGAAGGGCCTGCTTTTGAATTGCATGACGCTATATTTTGGCTTTTGTCAGACGTACATCCAAGTGTGCAATGAAATGCATCAGTGAGAATAGCATCCCGGCCAGACCTAAAGACCCACAGAAGATCAAGATAAAGATCAGCTGTTTTTGTCCGATATGCATCAAAACAGACAGTGAAATGTGTCCCCTGCATCAACGACCAACACAGTCCAGGGACGGGCCACAAGTGTTGCCTGGCTTCCAGGGCCAATATACCACAGCTCACTAACCCTAATTTGAATGACTTTGGAATGGGGGAGGAAACCAGAGCACCCAGAGGGAAACCCAAGCCAGCCACGGGGACAGCATACAAACTCCTTACAGGCAGCGGCAGGACGATCCTGACAACTGAAGTATTGGTAATGCAGCTCTCGACCACGCTAGCCAGGCTGCGGTGAGGACGATTCATTCACCCGATCAGAGGCTTAGTCACCGCCAGCAGGTTGGAATGGCAGGGCAGACTCGATGGGCCGAGAAGCCTCATTCTGTTCCTGTCTTACGTCTGCCGTTGATCTCACCTGGAGTAATGAAGTCTCACCATTGTGATGATGGTAGTATTTCTTCTTTGCTCTGCAGTGGTTCCGTTGTGAAAAGGGTGTCTGACGAGCCCATCTGCTTCAGGTGAGATTTTAAATGATTCTGCTCCCCATCTATTTAACACTAGCCGAATCACAGTCTAAGGACCGATCAATCGACTAGCCGGTACTTTGGCTTGTGGGAGGCCACGGGGAGAACTTACAGGCTCCTCACAGACATTGCTGGAATTTGAACTCTGAACTCTGGAACTGACCTTTCACAGCACTGCGCTAACCACTGGGCTACCAGTTAACGTGAGTCTATTTAACGGACAACTTTCCGTAGCGTTTCGCCAGCCACAACGTTAACATGGCGCTGCTTTCAATGTGGAAAGCAGGATGGTACCAGCCTGTTTTTGATCGGTACTGGATGGCCTGTGCACCAAGCATGACTTAATCAGATCAACAAGGAAAGTCACACCGCAGGTATTAATTCGGTTGCCCCATTCCCAATCCGACAGGTCGATCCACGGCCTCCTCCGCTGTCACCATGAAGCGACTCCCAGATTGGAGGAGAAACCCCTCATATTACGTCCGGGCAGCCTTCAACCCGACGGCACGATTGGTTTCTCCCCCACCCCCCACTCTTCTTCAAATCCCTCCTCACCTCCACCTGCCTATCATCTCCCTCTGGTTCTCCTCCTCCTCCCCTTTCTCCCGTGGTCCTATCAGATTCTTTCTTCTTCACACCTTTTCCACCTATCACCTCCCAGCTTCCTACTTCATCCCGCCTGGCTCCACCCATCACCTGCCCTTTCCCCCCACTATTTTTTCTGGCTTTTTCTCCTTCTATTTGCAGACCTGATGAAGAATCCCCGCCTGAAGCGTTGGCTCTTCATTCTTCCCCAGAGATGCTGCCTGACCTGCTGAGTGGCTCAAGCATTTGGTGCTTTAGTTACTGCCTCGTGATTGGTGCATTCTGTGATCAGCATCCCAAGCCGCACTTCAGGCTGCTCAGATTAATACCGTGAGCTTCAAAGTCTCAGTAGCTGGCTCTCCGAATTCGTACAAGGTCTCAGACCGGAATAGTCCCCAGGAAAACAGGCAGCGGTCGAATGCTCACCCACAGCGGTCTCCCGTTCTCGCAGGGTCTGATCCACGTACAGCTTGGTTTTCTTCGGCACGTTGAGCTTAATGCTCTGGGCCAAGGGCGGCCCTGGGCTGGTGTCCTTGTCCTCGAAGACCGCCGTCCTCTTGAGGATCTTGATGATCAAACCACCGCCTGCGAGAAGAACAGAGAGGCTGTTAGCGACGGGAGCTACTGACCTAGGAGGGCAGAGAGCGGGGAGGTATCAGAAACAAAGAGGCTTAAGGTGAGAGGAAGGAGTTTTGAAAAAAAGGTCAGAGATGAAAATTTTACTACGTATAGAGAGGGGGTGAAATTACACACAATCAGTACATTCAAGAGGCAGACAGACACACACACACACACACACTTGAACAGGCAAGTCACAGATGGACGGTACCAATGCAGGAAGATGGGGATAGTGCAAAAAAAGGGGGGGTCATGATGTAATTTGACCTTTTTCCAAACCTATTTCTTTCTGCTTCTGATTATATACATGTAGAGAGGATCGGAGTTGGACACTCATGATTCTTTGTCTTTTCTCAAATATTATAAACAGCCCCTGTTGCTTTTCTTCCTCTTTTTTTTAAGTTAGTGGTTAGCTCGCTAGAGTAGTTTCTTTTTTTAGTTTTGTTTGGGGTATAATTTTTTTTCTTCTTTTTCTTTTTTTTTCATATTGTATATACTTAGTTTTCTTGTCTTGTACACATTATATTTGTATCATGTATGATTTTGGGAGACTTAATTTTTTTGTACCTATTGCTTATATATCCTTCTATGTTAACTTTTAATTTTGTAATCCCAATAGTTATGTGTACAATGTACTGTGTATGTTAATCAAAATGGCTTCTTTGTTTTGTTAAGAGTCGGAATGCTTCTTTGTTTTGATAAGTGCTTTCTCTCGGCAGTTTAGCTTTAGAACGGCCGATAACGGGATTGTATTCATTTATTAACCAATGGGGAATTGTTATTTTGTCTTGTGGGTCTGGGAGGGGTTTTCTTTCGCGGTCTTTTCGGGGAGTCGGGAAGAAGATGCCGAAGAAGGTGGATGTGTACTGCGTTGCTCGGTTGACGACCCGGGTGATCCCAGGCGCAAGGACGTGGAGTTCAGAGGAAAGCGATGGGGGGGGGGGGGGGTCGAATGGTTCGATGGTTGAGCTCCGACGATGTGCACTAAACTGACTGAACTCTTGATAAGTTTTGCTGCCTTTTACTTTATTTTCTTTTCCTTCATATATATTGTACTGTTAGTACTCATTTAGTTTTAGTAAAATCTTTAAAGTATATTCCATAACGGTATCAGGTGTGAGTTTGATATTGTGTGTGTGCGACGCGGCATTAACTTGATTCCCACAGTATCTGCATAATACGGGAGGTGGGGGTTGGCGAGAGCCTGGACTTTTTTCCCCCTAGACATATACCAGACGGACCAATTTTTGTTATCTTAATATGTCGATATTAATAAAAAGACTGAAAAAGAAAGAAAAAGGGGGTCAGTATGGATATGATGGGGAGGAAGTTCCTGCTTCTGGGAGGCTAATCGCCGAGAGTTGCTCCCCGCTCGGTGCTAATGCAACAGTTTGAACTGCACTACAGGTCAGGGTCAGAGTGCAAGAGAGGGTGAATACTGAAACCCTGTCTGCCAGGGAGAGGGAGGGAGACATTGTGGGGGAAGGGAAGGGAGGAGGGAGGAGGAAGGGGCCTTGGAGACAGGGCTTTGCACGTGGAAGCACGGATACGCCTGACCCGCTACCCGTGGTCATTTGAAGTGCATCTCCGCACACAATATCCGTCTGTGTGAGCAAGTGCAGCTGCCCCGAGTGTACAAAGTCGGAGCCAATTTCTTTCTGGGATAAACAACCAGCCTCCCTTCCTGCAGAGCCAAATTCCTGCTGGAAAATGCAAACTGAACAGAACCCACCCCCCCCCCCAACACACACACACACGCCTGGCTTGGTTTGCGCGGTGCCTACTGAGTGAGCTTTGCAGGTGGCACCAGCCCAGTACTCGGAGGAGGTGGAGGCAGAACGGAACTCATTCACCTCGTCGGCCCTCTGAGGGCCTCTTGTGGTTGGTGACTGCTGCTGCACAGGCAGAGACCAGGTCAACCCGTCAAGTTATTGCATCACTCTCCTCTCAATGTAACGCCAATCCCCCGCAACTCTTTCCTCGGCTGTACATCCCTGATGTATCCGGGCTGGGAGCGTGTAGTGGGAGCATTACTTTGCATCAAGCCTGCACAGTCCTTGTCCCGAGAGTATTTGATATAGGAGCGTGGAAATAACTTCATTCCGCATCGAACCCGTTCCGTCTTTGACCTCAGAGTGTGTCACAGGGCAGTCTAGAGGGAGCTTCACTCTGTGCCTGACCCCGGGAGTGTGTGATGGGACGGTGTGGAGGGAGTTTCACTCTGTGTCTATCCCTGGGAGTGTGTGATGGGACGGTGTGGAGGGAGCTTCACTCTGCGTCTGACCCCAGGAGTGTGCGATGGGACGGTGTGGAAGCAGCTTCACTCTGTGTCTGACCCCGGGAGTGTGTGATGGGACGGTGTGGAGGGAGCTTCACTCTGTGTCTATCCCCGGGAGTGTGTGATGGGACGGTGTGGAGGGAGCTTCACTCTGTGACCCCGGGAGTGTGTGATGGGACGGTGTGGAGGGAGATTCACTCTGTGTCTGACCCCGGGAGTGAGTGATGGGATGGTGTGGAGGGAGTTTCACTCTGTGTCTGACCCTGGGAGTGAGTGATGGGACGGTGTGGAGGGAGATTCACTCTGTGTCTGACCCCGGGAGTGAGTGATGGGATGGTGTGGAGGGAGTTTCACTCTGTGTCTGACCCCGGGAGTGAGTGATGGGACGGTGTGGAGGGAGATTCACTCTGTGTCTGACCCCGGGAGTGTGTGATGGGACGGTGTGGAGGGGGCTTCACTCTGTGTCTGACCCCGGGAGTGTGTGATGGGACAGTGTGGAGGGAGCTTCACTCTGTGTCTGACCCTGGGAGTGTGTGATGGGACAGCGTAGAGGGGGCTTCACTGTGGCACCAGTGAAATCCCTGACATTTAACACTATTCGTGGTGAGGAGACGAAATTGAAAAATTATTTGTGAATGGTCGTGTGAATAAAGAGAAGGGCGAGTCCGGGATGGAGAAGCAAGTCCCACCTTTGGTGGTCATGATGAGCGTGCCTTCCTCACGTCCGTACTTGCCGAAACAGAGACTGGTCACCACGTCCTGAGAGAATGAGAGAGAGAGAGCCATCACTGGTCTGGGCAGAATGTCATCAGAGGATTACACCAAGCAGCCACTTTATTACATACAGGAGTGCACCTACTGAAGTGGCCACAAGAGTAGAAACCAGTGCCTTCTTCTGTTGCTCCATCCACCTCAAGGTTCAAAGGGTGTTTCGCACGCTGCTCTATTCACTTTACCCTATGGCTTTGAGGCCCAACGCCATATTTAAGTTTGCCGATGATGCTACCGTCGTGGGCCGAATCAAAGATGGTGATGAATCATCATCTGGGGGGTCGGGGGGGGGGGGAAGAGATTGAAAATCAGGCTGAGTGGTGTCACAACAACAGCCTCTCACTCAATGTCCACAAGACAAAGGAGCTGGTTATTGACTTCAGGAGGAGGACACCGGAGTCAGTCCTCACAGGGGGAATCAGAGGTGGAGAGACAGCAACTTTAAGTTCCTCGCTGTTGTTCTTTCAGCGGACCAGTCCTGCGCCCAGCACTTAAGCGCAATTATGAAGAAAGCACAGCAGTGCTTCGAGTTCCTTAGGTGTTTGCGAAGATTCGGCGTGACACCTAAAACCCTGACAAGCTTCTGCAGACGTGTGGCAGAGAGTGTACAGACTGTTTGTATAGCAGCCCGGTATGGAAACACCAAGGCCCGCGAAAATCCTACAATACGCGTGGATGCAGCCCAGTCCATCTCGGGTAAAGCCCTCCCGACTGATGGGCATATCTGCACAGAGCGTGGTCACAGGAAAGCAGCATCCACCCAGGCCGTGATCCCTTCTCGCTGCTGCCATCAGGTAGAAGGTACAGGAGCCTCAGGACTCGCACCACCAGGTTCAGGGACAGTTACTACCCCTCAACCATCAGGTAGAAGGTACAGGAGCCTCAGGACTCGCACCACCAGGTTCAGGAACAGTTACTATCCCCTCAACCATCAGGTAGAAGGTACAGGAGCCTCAGGACTTGCACCACCAGGTTCAGGGACAGTTACTACCCCTCAACCATCAGGTAGAAGGTACAGGAGCCTCAGGTCTCGCACCACCAGGTTCAGGGACAGTTACTACCCCTCAACCATCAGGTAGAAGGTACAGGAGCCTCAGGACTCGCACCACCAGGTTCAGGAACAGTTACTACCCCTCAACCATCAGGTAGAAGGTACAGGAGCCTCAAGACTCGCACCACCAGGTTCAGGAACAGTTACTACCCCCTCAACCATCAGGTAGAAGGTACAGGAGCCTCAGGACTCGCACCACCAGGTTCAGGAACAGTTACTACCCCCTCAACCATCAGGTAGAAGGTACAGGAGCCTCAGGACTCGCACCACCAGGTTCAGGGACAGTTACTACCCCTCAACCATCAGGTAGAAGGTACAGGAGCCTCAGGACTCGCACCACCAGGTTCAGGGACAGTTATTACCTCTCAACCATCAGGAGGGAGGTACAGGAGCCTCAGGACTTGTACCACCAGGTTCAGGGACAGTTACTTCCCCTCAACCATCAGGTAGAAGGTACAGGAGCCTCAGGACTCTCACCACCAGGTTCAGGAACAGTTACAACCCCTCAACCATCAGGTAGAAGGTACAAGAGCCTCAGGACTCTCACCACCAGGTTCAGGAACAGTTACTTCCCCTCAACCATCAGGTAGAAGGTACAGGAGCCTCAGGACTCTCACCACCAGGTTCAGGAACAGTTACAACCCCTCAACCATCAGGCTCCTGAACCAGTGGGGATTAACTACACTCAACCTCACTTGCTCCATCACTGAAATGTTTCCACGAGCTTTCAAGGACTCTTTATCTCACGTTCTTGATACTTATTGCTTATTTATTTCTCACTTCTTTGGCTCGTGACAGGTGAGGGGGCCGGGTAGGTGGGGGGAACTAACTGTGAGAGGGTCATACCTGAGTCTTGGTGACGTTGATGAGGTTCTTGTCCCGGTACAGGTGCAGCTCCGAGTTGCCAAGGGCCACCAGAACGGCCTGGAACCCTTTGGATTTGTGATCCATCAAACCCATCGTCATTATGGGAGCGGGCAGGTACACGGTCCAAAGCTTCTTGCCCTGCATTGGGGACAAAGGTGGGAAGCAAAGACATTCATTAAACAGAAGATTATGAAGGAGAAAGATTGCATTCACATTCACCTTTTACAACCCCAAGGTGAATGATATACCTTTTCAACGGAAGGGCAAAACCCTAGCTGCTCTTTCAAAGGGCTGAAGTACCTGTTGGTTGACGTACAAGGGTGGCTGGGGACTTTCCGAGAGGTTTGACAAGGTTAGGCTCATCACCCGAAACTCTGACAAACTTCTATAGACGCACAGCAGAGAGTATCTCGCCTGGTTGCATCACGGTCTGGTGCAGAAACACCAATGCCCAGGAACAGAAAAGCCAACATAAAGTGCTGGACGCAGGCCAGTCTGTCACGGGCAAAGACGTCTGCAAGGAGCGCTGCCACGAGAAAGCAACGTCCGCCATCAAAGGCCTCCACCATCCAGGAGCCTCAGGTTCCACACCCACAGGTTCAGGAACAGTATGGGAAAAGAAGTCCCGAAGAAGGGTCTTGGCCCAAAACGGCGACTGTTTACTCTTTTTCACAGATGATGCCTCACCTGCTGGGCGCATCGTGCGGCAAACTTGCTGTTTCCTTAGCATTTGCGTTTTTCGTTTTACGAGGCCCAGATGCTAGCTCGATGCTCAACCCAGCACGGATGGAAAGCGTGCAAGGAGCCGGCTGGATTCGAACCCTTGACTATTCGCCTCAAAGTCCACTGCGGATGCCACTGCCAGCTATCACATAATTTATTTATTTGCATGAATTGTCTTCTTTTGAACATTGATAATCTGTCAATGTACGGCTTTAGATAAATTCTACTGTATTACTTTATTTTCCTATAAATGCCTGCATGAAAACGAATCTCCAAGGAGTAAACGGTGACGTGTTCTTGCGTTGATAATAAATTGGCTTTGAATTTAAATTCAATTAGTGACATAAACTGGAATAAAAAGCACTGCGGGATGCGGATGGATTCTTCAGCCAATAAGTCCGAGTAGTTTATGAGGTGGAAGTGGTTGAAACCGTGTGCTAATAAATCCCGTCCTTTATTGCAGACGTTGATGGATGCGGTGAAGATGCAGACGCCTTGTACCACTAAGATGAATGCGGTCGGCGGCACCAGCAGCAAAATGGAAGCATTTAAGCAGGTGGATTGATGGTCCTGTGACGTGACCTGAAATCCCTCCAGTGCGAGCTGGGAATCTAAATCCCATTCATTAAATAAATCCGGAATTAAAAAGCTGGTATTGGTAACTGCTGGGATAATATACAAGCATTGGAACAGAATTAGGCCATTCGGCCCATCGAGTCTGCTCCACCCATTCTATCAGGTCTGATTTAAGACCCCTCTCAACCCCATCCTCCTGCCTTCTCCCCCTAACCTTTGACGCCCTTACTAATCTAAAACTTATCAGTCTCCACTTTAAATTTTTCCAGTCCTGTGGCCTCCACTGCCGTCTGAGGCAATAAATTCCACAGATTCACTACTGGCTAATGAAATTCTGCCTCATCGCTGTTCTAAAGAGAGATCTTTCTATTCTGAAGTGGTGCCCTCTGGTCCTAGACTCCCCCTCTATAGGAAACATCCTCTCCACATCCACTCTATCTGTGTCCTCTGGTCCTAGACTCCCCCACTATAGGAAACATCCTCTCCACGTCCACTCTATCTGTGTCCTCTGGTCCCAGACTCCCCCACTATAGGAAACATCCTCTCCACATCCACTCTATCTGTGTCCTCTGGTCCTAGACTCCCCCACTATCGGAAACATCCTCTCCACGTCCACTCTATCTGTGTCCTCTGGTCCCAGACTCCCCCACTATAGGAAACATCCTCTCCACATCCACTCTATCTGTGTCCTCTGGTCCTAGACTCCCCCACTATAGGAAACATCCTCTCCACGTCCACTCTATCTGTGTCCTCTGGTCCCAGACTCCCCCACTATAGGAAACATCCTCTCCACATCCACTCTATCTGTGTCCTCTGGTCCTAGACTCCCCCACTATAGGAAACATCCTCTCCACGTCCACTCTATCTGTGTCCTCTGGTCCCAGACTCCCCCACTATAGGAAACATCCTCTCCACATCCACTCTATCTGTGTCCTCTGGTCCTAGACTCCCCCACTATCGGAAACATCCTCTCCACATCCACTCTATCTGTGTCCTCTGGTCCTAGACTCTCCCACTATCGGAAACATTCCTCTCCACATCCACTCTATCTGTGTCCTCTGGTCCCAGACTCCCCCACTATAGGGAACATCCTCTCCACATCCCCACTGTTGAGACTTTTCAATATTCAGTCGGTCCCAATAAGCCATCGAGCACTTCTCATTCCTTTTCATTCCTGGGATCATTTCTCTTGAACCTCCTCTGGAACCTCTCCAGAGGAGATTTGGTGGGGGGGCGGGGGCAGGGGCAGGGGCAGGGATTGAGGCAGGCATTAAATGCCAGCTGTGTGTTGGGCCGCACAGGCCCCGAGGGATAAACGTGAACTGGTCCTTTTAGTAAAAGGCACTTCAGCCATGTGGATAGTTTCCTGATCGGTCGGGGCATCAAAGGTTATGGCGAGAAGGCAGGTGTTTGAGTGGGATCCAGGATCAACAATGATGGAATAGCGAAGCAGACTCGATGGGCTGAATGGCCTAATTCTCCTAAGATTAAGATGTACTTAATAAGGCAGTATACGGATAAGAAAACTTTAAGAGGGATATGGGCCGAACGGGACTTGCTCAGATGGTCAGCTTGGTCAGTGTGGAGGAGTTGGGCCTGTCTATGCTGTATTACTCTAAAGCCTGGAGGCAAAGCTGGCCACAGGCCCACTGAGTTGGCTACTCACCGCACCTTCTGAGTGTAGGAGTGGAGGGTCTCCTTCCCGCAGCCAACGACGATGTTCTTGTTGACTCTGACCAGCCCCACGGGTTGACAGTTCAGCTCGATGCCATGCCGGGGTCGCTTCAAGTCCCTGTCAGGGTATCGACAGCTTGCGTCAGCTTCGCAGGGGGGCAGCGAAATCGCACGGGATCCGACACCGCCGTGCGTTGAAGGGCTGGGGAACGCGGCCTCGGAACACTTGGCAAGACGCGTGGGCTTGAAGGGGAGGCCTGCTTGGGGTGGGGGGGGGGGGTGATTGGGGAGGAGTTCCTGAGCTCAGACCCAGGCAGCTGAAGGTGACGCATAGCAACACACACACAATGCTGGAGGAACTCGGCTGGTCCGCCAGCATCTATGGAAACGAATAAGCAGATGATGTTTCAGGGCTGAGAAAGCAAGAGGAAGACAACAGAATAAAAAGATGGAAGGAAGGGAAGGAGGATATCTGGAAGGTGACAGGTGAAGCCAGATGGGTGGGAAAGGCCATGGGCTGGAGAAGTAGGCATCTGATAGGAGAGGAGAGTGGGCTATAGGAGAAAGGGAAGGAGGGGACCCTACCATCCATCCGGGAAATTTATCAGACGCGCTGCATACGCAGGGCCCTGAGTATTATTAAGGATCCCACCCATCCATCCAGCATCCTTTTTGACTTTCTACCATCAGGCAGGAGACTCCGATGCATAAAGACAAGAATGGTCAGGATGGGAAACAGTTTCTTCTCTCAGGACGTTAGGTTCCAACCTCATTGCATACGGAGTATGACCAGTTAATCTGTTCTGTACCTGACGATTTTTAATTTAAGCACTTTACTTTATTTACGCTTAATTCATTTGTAGATTTTACCCTTACTTTAACAAGTTATTGTGTGTGTATTATTGTGCTCTACACCCTGGTCCGGAGAAACACTGTCTCCTTTAACAGTATACATATATATAGTTAAATGGCAATAAACTTGACTTGACTTGAAAGGGACCTGGTAGGTCAGAAGAGGTAAAGGAAGGTGATGAGAGTTGGGGTTCGTAGGAGCAAACTGAAAGATCATGCAGAGTTGGTGTTCAAAATAACGGGTGACTTATTAAAAACTGGTGCGGTCAGGAAACCAACCAACGCTGGTCTACCTGAGCATGAACTTGGTACAGCTTTTTACAGAGATTAGCAGTAAAACTACATTTTGATAACATAATGGTGGTGACTGGATGACTCCGTTAAGTAACAGATCCTGATTGCTTAACAAAATGATTACCCACAGGTCTAACAGCAAATCCATGTTTTAATGACAACAACGGGTGCATGCTATAACATAAATCAAATCAAAGTGCATATGAATTATACAATCTTGAGATTTGTCTGCTTCCAGGCAGCCACAAAGCAAGAAGCCCGAAGAATCTTATTTTTAAAAAATCACTGTGCAGAGAAACAGGCAAACAATAGAGACAAACAGCTTTCTGAACCAGATTGAGTCGTTAGATTCGCTGCCCAATCCTCGATCTCAGCGGGGCAAAAACAGCGTGAAACTCGCAGAGGCGACGACCAACGGAGAGAAGAATGACCAGTGCGGAAGGGAGAGCAAATCAGCCCAACGCTCCCCTCCGCACTGGGGCTTTCCAGGCTATCTGGGCTGGCGTTTAAGCTGTCAAAGCACCGGGGTAGTGCCCCGCTCCAGGACCTGGGCTCCGGCACCGCAATGCACCAGGGAGACACAATCCGACGCCGTCCTCGATCTCACCAAGTCAGCTCAGAGCTTGGAGCGATGCAACCTCGCACCTGGGTTAGGTGGACGGGGGTCGAAACTCTTCCGCGTGGACTCCACTCCAAATCGTTCACACCAACGGTGACAGCGATACCAACTCCGTCTGCGACCACGTCTTGAGCAGAAGTAAGAGGAAGTCTGCAGCTGCGAGCAACGCACACAAAATGCTGAAGGGACTCAGCAGGCCTGGCAGCATCTACGGAAAAGAGTATTGTTGATGTCTCGGCCCAAAATGTTGACAATACTCTTTCCCACGGATGTGGCCTGGCCTGCTGAGTTCCTCCAGCATTTCGTGCGTGTGTCTTGAACACATTGCGTCCTGGCTTTGCGATGCACCAGAACGGCTCATCCTTCGAATCGACTTTGCCTCCGCTCGCGCCGTCATTGTTTGTCATGATAGTTGACCACAATTTAGTTCAGGGAAGGTGTCACTAATAATGCTTTTGTCACGTTCCTTGCCTCTGAACCACCAGTGAGCTGCCGCACAACCTCAGTAGGCTCAGAACTTCAGTTTCTGAAATCTACGTGTTGTCGCTGCTTTATTCCACTTCTGTCTACGGTTTCCTATTGCCATATTAGCACAATCCACACCCCTATTTACTCCTACTATTCTGTCCCTCGTAATGAGGGAGAGGAGGGAATGAGTTAGTTACTGCCTGTTATGCCACTGGCGTTAAGGATGGCAACGCAGGTCCTCCATCTCTGCCCTTGGCCATCTTCTCTATTGTGCCCAGCCGTGGATTAGGATCCTCATTTCCGCCTCTACGAAACAGCGCCAAGTGTTATTTTGTCTCCCGCATTTCCTCCACCCTTCCCGGTCCAATGAGGTGCTGTCTCGACGATGGAGTCTCATCTCATCACGTGGCCAATCCACTTCCAGCGTTTCCTCGTGATGACTGTGGGCGTGCCTTCTTGGCGACACTGAGGGTGTAAGGTGTGGTCGGAGATCCTTCTTGGCCAGGAAGTACGGAGGATCTTCCGGAGGCTCATGGCGCGGAATGACGACAGCTTGGCGAGGTCGCTCTCTGTCACGAGCCAGCACTCCGACCCGTGCAAGAGTGTGGACAGAACACAGCTCTGCTATAGCTTCACCCTGGAGTGGACGCTGTCCTCGGTTATTGACCATCTTCCCTTGCTGAGTATGAAACTGTGTCACCAGTTGCTGCCTTTGGTTGCCAGGCCCTGCTTTCACTTGCGGGTTGTAATGATCCGTTTCTGCAGTTATTTGCGCTAGCTTGCCAGCGTTGTACGTGATTCATGCATTCCAAAAACCAATCTTGGCAGTATTCTGGGCTTCCTTCATCGTGTCAGTAGCTTCCTCTCGGTTTTCACTGCTGTCAGTCACGCAAGCCCCGGGTGGAAACTCAGGAACACCGTCATACTCGGATGCAGGATCCTTCATTGCCGTCTCCGTAACAATATTTTTGACCAGTCAGGGTTGGTAGCCCTGACTTGAACACCCACCCCCCCCACCCCCGAACCTAGAGGACCAGTGGACCATTGTCCTCTACCCTTTGGGCTGCTTGGCATGACTGACCCAACCAAGAGCCAAAGCATAAAGCCCTGACTCCAGCCAAGATAGTTCTCCAGGTCATTGAGGTACGCAAGCCTCCAAACCCAACAAGATTGTGGTCCTCTTGGGGGGGTGTGGGAGAAATGAGTAAGAGACTTATAATGGAAGGCTGTAGGAGAAGAGATATGACTCTTTAATGGCATGCAAGGTAGCCATTTGGCTCACTGAGGGCTACGCTGGTTTTTATTTTCCCTAGGTGTTCCCTTTCCAATCCATTCTCACTCCTGAACCCACCAATTCCTCCAGTTCTCCCACCTAGAGGAGGCAGCTGCAGGGAACCTGCTGCGTGCCGTCGACACTGCCCAGTCCGACACAGACTCATCACTTCTGTCCACATCACAGTGGCATAACGCTTTGTGGTGCCAGCTGTTGAGATCGGGGGTTCAATTCCCACTGCTGCCTGTGAGGAGTTTGTGCGTTCTCTCCCCGTGACCGCGTGGGTTTCTTCCGGGTTCTCCGGCTTCCTCCCACAGTCCGAAGACGCACTGGCTGGTCACCGTAAATCATCCCGTGATTAGGCTAGGGTTAAGTTGGGGGATTGTTTGGTGGTGCAGCTCAAAGAGCCAATTCTGCGCTTCATCTCAATAAATAAATCCCTCCCTCTTCCACTATGCCAGGCACTCACTACTCTGTGTCAGAATCTTGCCCCTCACATCTCCTTTGAAATTACCCCCTCACCTTAAATGCACGTCCTCTCGTATCAGACTTTTTGACCCTGGGAAATCGTTACTACCATGCACATTGTTTACTCGGTGACCATGGAATTTCATTGCACCCTTGTCTAAATGGCAGGTAAACTAAACCAACTAACCTAAATACTCTGCGCTATTTGGGATGTGGCAGGAAACCGGAGCACCCGGGGAATCCATGTTCGCAGGGAGAATGTGCGGTTAGTGTCATGCCTTACAGTTGCTGCTGGTGTTATCTGAAGGTTGCTAGTTCAAGCCTTGGCTGAGGCTTGCACGTTGTGACCTTGAACAAGACACTTAACCACTCATTGCTCTGCGATGACGCCGGTGCCAAGCTGCTTGGGTACTAGTACCCTTCCCTTGAACAACATTGGTGGCGTGGAGAGGGGAAGGCCTGCAGCTTGGGCAACTGCCGGTCTCCCACACAACCCTGCCCAGGCCTGCGCCCAGGAAACCTTCCAAGGTGCAAATCCATGGTCTATCGAGACTAACAGAGGCCTACAAACACAGTTGCTATTCCAGCCACTGTCTGTGAAGAGCTTGTACGTTCTCCCCATGACCACGTGGCGGTTTCCTCCCGCACTCCAGAGATGGAACGGTTAGGGATCGCGTCAGTGAGTTGTGGACATGCTAAGTTGGCGGCGTAAGCGTGGCGACAATTGCGGGCTGCCCTAAGCAGATCCTCAATGCAAACGAGGCATTTCGCCGTAAGGAAAGTCAGGATGAAGGGTCTCGGCCCAAAACCTCGACCATTTACTCCCCTCCATGGATGCCGCCTGAACTGCTGAGTTTTGTGTGTGTGTGTGTGTGTGTGTGTGTGTGTGTGCGCTGCTCTGGATTTCCATCATCAGCACAATCTGTGTTTATGATTTCACGGTACACTTCTAAATTTGATGAACTGATTACAAATAATACTAATCTTTTTGAAGTCTATTTACCCAAGGTCACAATCAAACCCAAGTGTTTCCAGCTTTGCGATAGCAGAACATCTGCTGTGCAAAAAGATGGTATGCAAAGATGACGGAGTGTGGGGGGGGAATAACAAGGGTGATGGGCTTCCTTCCATTGGATATATTTAAAGATGCTCCTCCCCTCCACTAGTCTGCAGGTCACCCTTGGCAAGGTGTAGCACCTGCTTAGCACCCCCCGCCCCGACACTCATGGTCATAGGAAGCCATGGGAGTAGGCAGTGGATGGTCATATGAGCAGATGGTGCATGTCACGTCCTGGTTATATGACCGCCGACACCAGGCAGACAATCTCTGAAGAGTATTGAGGTCAAGTCAAGTCAAGTCAAATTTATTGTCATTTAACTATATACATGTATGTAATTTATACAACCATATAATGTATATAGAAATGAGATGTTTCTCTGAGCAAGGGTGTAAAACACAGTAGTACGTATAATGCACTTATAACTTATGAAGGTAAGGATAAAATCTACAGATGAATCTCACATAAATAACAAATTAATGTGTGTGTATATATATATTAAATATTGTAAGGTACGGAACAGATTAACTGGTGACATTTTGAATGTGATGCGACAAGGAGTTCAGAAGCCTGACGGTCTGTTTCCCATCCTGACCGTTCTTGTCTTTATGCATCGGAGTCTCCTGACCGATGGTAGAAAGTCAGAGAGGATGCTGGATGGACGGGTGGGATCCTGGATAATACTAAGGGCCCCGCGTACGCAGCACTCCTGATAAATGTCCCCGATGGACGGTATGGAGACCCCTGTGATCCTCTCGGCCGTTCTCACAGTCCTTTGTAGGGACTTCCGGTCCGATGCTCGGCTGCTCCCGGACCAGACGGAGATGCAACTTGTCAGGTCGCTCTCGATGGTGCTCCTGTAAAGATGGGGGTGTGGGGGAGCCTTGCTTGCCTCAATCTCCTTAGGAAGCGGAGGCACTGCTGTGCCTTCTTGTTCTGGGAGGTGATGTTAATGGACCGGGTGAGGTCGTCCGTCTCGTAAAGACACTGTTGCCCAAGAGAAGGCAATGGCAAACCACTCCTGTAGAAGAATTTGCCAAGAAAAATCATGTGACTGCAATATGTGATGGTGCAAGCCAGCGAGCAAGGGGGGCACTCTCTGAGAAAGGACGCTCCCTTTGGAGAACTTCTCCACGCTGGCATTGGAGAGGATCCACAGGAGGTTTCTGGGAATGAAAAGATTAATGTATGAGGAGCGGTTGATGGCTCTGGGCCTGTACTCACTGGAGTTAATAAGAATGGGGGGGGGGGGGGGGTCTCATTGAAACCTTCCAACTATTGAAAGGCCTCAATGAGTGGACATGGAGAGGATGCCCCAGTAGTGGGAGAGTCTAGGAGCTGAGGACAGAAGAGATGTGAAAGGAATTTCTTTAGCCAGAGGGTAATAAAGCTGTGGAATTCATTGCCACAGATGGTTGTGGAGGCCATGTCATTGGATATATTTAAAGCAGTGGCTGAGGGGTTCTTGATTAGTGAGGGCATCGAAGGTTACGGGGAGAAGGCAGGAGAATGGGGTTGAGAGAGCTATGCCCAAATGGTGGAGCACTCTCAATGGGCTGGATCGTCTGATTCTGGTCCCGTGTCTTATGGCCTTTTAAGAGGTTTATGAGAAGGACCACATGCTCTGGAGGAGCCCGTGAGCGCAGAGTTTAAAGGCACTAATGATCTCAGATCGCAGGATACATTATGTACAGTTTAGCAGAACAACAAGCAGCTTCGAAAATCCACCCAGAACACTCTCACCTACCTGCGGACGATGTAGATGTTTCCATTCCGACAGGCGACGATGATCCTGAACTCTACGTCAAACTGGCCACTGACGTCCAGGAACACTGGCACGCTCGGGAGATTCACCTGGCACAGTCAGACAGGATTAACAACAGGGGGAGAAGCCAAGACCCAAAATTCCTTGATTATCAGCTCACACTCTGCACCACTCCTGTTCACTCTGACCCATTCCTATTGACCCTCCATTAAAAAGAAACTCCTCCAAGACATTCTTCTCAAAGGCTCTCGTTAAGCAAGGTTGCAACACCCACATGCATGATAAACACCTCAGTTTTCTGAAGTGCCTCGGAACATCTTAAAGATTAAAGTAGTCACCTCCACCCAGAAGATTAACTTCTTCAAATTCAGTCTGTGGAATCGGATAAGTCATGAAATTTGTTGGTCTGCAGCAGCAGTAACTTCCAATACAAAATTTTTAAAAATTACAGATTACAGTTTTATTTTTATATATAGTGTGTGTGTGTGTATTTATATATATACACACGCACACACACACACACACATATAAAATTATAATCTGTAATTTTATATATATTTATAATATTATGTTATATACATGTAGTGGGAAAAGAGAGCAAAAAAGAGTGAGGTAGTGCACATCAGTTGATTGTCCATTCAGAAACCTGATGACAGAGGAAAGAAACTGTTCCTAAAACGTTGAGTGTGGACCCTCTAGCTCCTGCAACTCCTCCCTGACGGTAGCAATGAGAAGAGGGCATGTCCTTTTTGACGGGGTCTTTAATGATGGAATTCACCTCTCTAAGCCATCGGCCTTTGAAGACGTCCTTGACTGTGAGTCGGGGCAATGGGCAGGAGGACGTGACTGCGAAAGAGGCAGGCTGGAGGATCCACGAGGAAGTGCTGGGGGAACCGTGGGCCTTCAGCTTGGTCAACTGATCTGAGATTATGGCTGCCCGCGAGGATGAGAGTGGGGGGGGGGGGGGGGTTGCATGAAAGATGCGCAACTGAACCACGGTTCGGGAAGCCATTCGGGGGTGGGGGTGGGGGAAGAGAAGAGAAACGTAGTTACGATTGGGGATGGTATAGTGAGAAGGAGAGACAGTTCTCTGTCACTAGGATCGAGAGTCCCGAAGGCTATGCTGTCTGACTGTGCACCGGATTGGGACATCTTCTCTGAATCTTTTTTTTAAATTTAGAGATACAGTGTGGAGCCAGCCCTTTTGGCCCATTGAGCCACACCTCCCAGCAATCCACCAACTTAACTAATTCCAATGACCAATTAACCTACTAACCGGTACACCTTTGCAAGGTGGGAGGAAACCCACATGATCAGAGAGAGGTGTAGAGACTCCTTATGCTGGACATCGGAATTGAACTCCAAGCTCCGACGCTGTGAGCAGTAAAAGTGTCGCGATAACCGCTACGCGACCGTGGCCCTGACAGAGGAATTTGGAGTGGGAGGGGAAAGATCCAGGAATCATGGTCCACGAGAGCACCAAAGACATAGGAAGAACAGGGAAAGAGGTTCCACTGAAGGAACTGGAGCCAGAACTCTGAACTGGTTCTACAACCTACTGGACTCTCCACAGCACGTACTCTCACTATTATTTATTATTTGCACAGTTTGCCTTGTTTTGCACTTTGGTTGTCTGTTTTTAAGTAAATTCTATTGTACTCCTTTATTTTCCTGTGAGAATGTGAATCTCAAAGTTGTATACGGGGCTGAGGGTGAGAATGGACATTTCTAGTCAATGACCCTTCATTAGAACTGTCACTCCTAAGTTCCTCTCGCATTCTCACACAGTCGAGGCTTGGGAATATACTGGGTGCTGAAAGGCAGAGGCGATCAGGGTGGGGCGCCACACGAGACATCCCGAAACCTATGCTTCACCAAGTCAGGGACCTAAAGGTTAAGTGGCACCCGGAGTCTTGGGCAGCAGGAGACGATAGAACAAAGAACGTTGGTCCTTTGGCGACAATGTTGTGTCCATCTTTTAACCTACTTCAAAACCAACCCAGCCCTTCCCTCTACATAGCTTCCTATTTTTCTACTTGTCTATGAAAGTGTTTATTAAGTGCCCCTACCTCTACCGTCACCCCATCAGTGTGTTCCACACATTCACCAGTCTGCGTGAAGAACTTACTTTGAACATCCCCCACACTTTCCCCCAGCTGCATTAAAGCTACAGCTCCTTGTATTAGACATTCCCACCCTGGGAAAAAGCCTCTGTCCAGCCACCCAATCTATGCCTCTCATCATCGTGTACACCTCATCCAAGTCACCTCTCATCCTCCTCCACTCCAAAGAGAAAAGCCCCAGCTCACTCAACCTCTACTGTAAGACATGTCCACCAAACAAGGCAGCATCCTGGTAAATCCCCTCTGCACCCTTTCTCAAGCTTCCACACAGTCCCTACAATGGGCCAACCAGAACCGAATACAATATTCCAAGTCTGAACAACCAGCTCCGCTTCACAGGGGCAAAGTCCTTGAAACACAAAGCCCGGTCCACAGTGTTGCGGGAGCTGCCTTGGGCAGCCAGATATTTAATTCCATCTTTCAGCAACTTCTTCCTTTCAGTCGGAGAGGCAAGAAGCTCCAGGAGCAGTCAAGGCGGACAGGTTCGTCACCCGATCCGGCCAGAAGTAGAGGCCAATGCACACTGCGGGGGCAGATCCCTGACCGGGGCTGAAAGCTGAGATTGGCAAAAGTAACTCGATCCCAAGGGTCGGGTGATACGCTCGAATCCCAAGGTCGCATCTCTCAACTTGAATTTAAAAGCAGCATGAGCTGACATCTTTGGGTGGCGGGAGAGGGGGGGGACCTTAGATAATTTGCAAAGCAACTTTAATGTAAACTCGCAGGCATGTCAAGTCAACTTCATTTAACTATATAATGTATATAACCATATAGCGTATTTAGAAATGAGACAACACTTCTCCGAACCAGGGTGTAAAGCAGGACACATAACGCTTGATAATTCAGGTAAGGAAAAATCTATAGATGAATTGCACATAAATAATAAAGTGCGTAAATTAAACGTTGTCAGGTACGGAACAGGTTAACCGGTGACACTTCGAATGCGATGCGGCAGGGAGTTCAGAAGCCTGATGGCCTTGGGGAAGAAGCTGTTTCCCATCCCGACCGTTCCTGTCTTTATGTATCGGAGTCTCCTGCCTGATGGTAGAAAGTCAGAGAGGATGCTGGATGGACGGGTGGGATCCTGGATAATACTAAGGGCCCTGCGTACGCAGCGCTCCTGATAAATGTCCCGATGGACGGTAGGGAGACCCTTGTGATCCTCTCGGCCGTTCTCACGGTCCGTTGTAGGGATTTCCGGTCCGATGCTCGGCTGCTCCCGGACCAGACGGAGATGCAGCTTGTCAGGACGCTCTCAATGGTGCTCTGTAAAATCCAGTCACGATGGTGGGGGTGCCAGAGCATTGCTGTGCCTTCTTGCTCAGGGAGGTGATATTAAGAGACCAGGTGAGGGCATCCATGAGTTAAACCCCCAGGGACTTGCTGCACTATGGAGGAGCCACTGATTCGCAGAGATGGCTCAAGGCGCTAAAGGTCCCATTCCCGAGACGGGAGCACAAAACACTTGCCCAGAGCTGAAGGATTGGCGCTTAACCCTCCAGGGGAAATGTGAAGCATCGTGGACCCTCCCGCGAACAGGCCTGGGAAGGCGTATCCCTGTACACCCCACATAGTTTAGTGGTGCTGCTCGAGGGATCGTGACGGAGTGTCACAATGTCAGGGAAATCCAGTGAGGGAGCTTCTCACGGTCAGAGGGTACGAGCGAGGAAACCCATCAGGGTCAGATGGGATGAATGAGACACTTCGTGGCCTGGGGAACCAGTGAGGGAGCTGCTTGTGGTCAGTGGAAAACCAATAAGGGAGCTTCTAATGGGCACAGGGTACTATTGAGGGAGCTCCCTCTTGGTGAGGGAGCTCCTCATGGTCAGTAGAAACAAGACAAAGAGAGAGCTCTGTGTGGTCAGTGGGAAACCAGTGAGGGAGCTCCTAATGGGCACAGGGCACTACTGAGGGAGCTTCACCTGCTCAGAGTGGGATTAGTGAGGGAGATCCTCGTGGTCACGGGGATTCTAGTCAGGGAGATCCACATGGCCAGTGGGGCACTTGTCAGGGAGCTCTGTGTGGTTTATCCCCCCTCTTTACCCCAGGGTTCCCAAATTGGGGATTGACGGACCTCCTGCTTGATGGTATTGGTTCATGGCGTAAAACCCCTGGCTCGACCGCCCCCCCCATAGATGCTGCCTGACCTGCTGAGTTTCTCCGACGGTGTGTTATTCACGATCTCCAGCGTCAGCAGAATCTCTGGTGTTCCCGCCTGCGTGACGGTGAGGTGCATAGATTGGCTGCTGACATTGAAATGCACAGATTGGCTGTTGACATTACCACGTGCCCACATCGCAAAGAGAAGGAAAAAAAGCTGCAGAGCAGCTCCGGACATCCAGGGGTTGTGTAAGGTGCCATTCAAAGGCCAGCTGCTTGCTTCTAAAAGCATTCCAGCTCTCGTGCTATTTTAAGACGCCCGTTTTTAACAAAGGGTAAAGTGTTATGGGATAGTGAGGGACACATACCAGCTTGTGTGCACAAGGCCACAAGGCACAGGAGCAGAATTAGGCCAGTGAGTGCCAGCTGATTTATTACCCCATTCTCCTGCCTTCTCCCTGTAACCTTTGACGCCCTGACTAATCAGGAACCTATCTACCTCCGTTTTAAATATACCCAATGACTTGGCTTCCACGGCTGAGTGAGGCAGTGAATTCCACGGATTCACCACCCTCTGGCTACAGAAATTTCTCATCTCTGTTCTGAAGGGTCCTCCTTCTGGTCGTTAACTCCCCCAATGTAGGAAGCATCCTCTCCACAGCCACTCCATCTGCGCCTTTCAACATTCGATAGGTGTTGACGAGGTCCCACCCCCCACGCAAATACTCCTCATACGTTAACCCTTTTATTCCCAGGACCATTCTCGCAAAGCTCCTCTGGACCCTTCCCAAGGCCAGCACATCCTTTCTTAGATGAAGGGCCCAAAACTGCTCGCGGCACTCAAAGAGCGGTCTGACCAACGCCTTATAAAGCCTCGGCACTACGCGACCTCACGGCCCACGGGTCGATCACCAGGTGCCCTATTGTGTGAAAAAGCAGGCGCTTACAGATGGTGACTGGACGCGTGTTTAAAATCTGATATGAACACACACTGGACATGCCAACTGTCAAATCATAAATTCCTAATTTACATTTAGAATGGAATCTGCCTATGTAAACAGATCGCGCTATAATTACCTCTTCCCTCTGCCCCTTCACCACCATTGGTAGGAAGCTGAGACCACTACAAGACAGGCTTGCACTGCCAGGCCTCATTACACTTATGGATGTGCTTAACCTCAGAATGGGGGCCATGCCCACCAGGTTTATAAGACCATAACATATAGGAGTAGAACTAGGCGATTCAGCCCATCGAGTCTGCTCCACCACGGCTGATTTATTATCCCCCTCCATCCCATTCTCCGGCCTTTCCCCCATAACGTTTGACGAATCAAGAATTTACCAGCCCCTCACAAACAAGAGAAAATCTGCAGGTGCTGGAAATCCAAAGCAACGCATGGGCAGCATCAAGGGTAAAGAGTACAGTCGACGTTTCAGGCCGAGACCCTTCAGCACGTCGACTGTACTCTTTGCCATCGACGCTGCCTGGCCTGCTGAGTTCCTCCAGCATTTTGCGTGCGTTGCTCTGGATTTCCAGCGCCTGCAGATTTTCTCTCATTTGTGAGAAGACCATGGAAGAAAGGAGCAGCACCAGAGGGAGGTGATGAGCAGGTAAGGGGATAGGTGAGTGAGGGAAATGAGAATGGGGAATGATGGAGAGTGGTTGGGGGTGGGGGGGTGCATTACTGGAAGCTTGAGAAATCGATGCTCACACCATCAGGTTAGAGATTACCCACGCGGAATACAAGGTATTGCTCTTCCAACTTGAGTGTGGCCTCATCATGACAGTAGAGAAGGCCACAGACTCACATGTCAGAATGGGAATGGGAAGTAGAATTGTAATGGATCACCGTGGCAAAAACAAAAATGACACATATTCACCACCCTCTCTGTTCTGCTAACCTTGATTCCCCGAGTTCTCAGCTCTGTCTGGAATGACAGGGCTGTCCCATTGGTAGCGTAGTGGTTAGCACAAAGCTTTGCAGAAAAAGGAACCCGAGTTTAACTCCCACCACAGTCTGTAACGAGTTGGTACGTTCTCCCATTGACCGCGTGGCCTTCCTCGGGTGCTCCGGGTTTCTCCCGCAGTCCAACATCAAACAGGTTGGTAGGTTAATTGGTTCCATGATAAGGCCAGGACTAAATTGGGGGCAGGGTGGGGGGGGGGGAATTGCTGGCAGCGTGGCTCTGAGGGTTGGATTAAATCGGGGGGGGGGGGGAATTGCTGGCAGCGTGGCTCTGAGGGTTGGATTAAATCGGGGGGGGGAATTGCTGGCAGCGTGGCTCTGAGAGTTGGATTAAATCGGGGGGGAATTGCTGTCAGTGTGGCTCAAAGGGTTGGATTAAATCGGGGGGGGGGGAATTGCTGGCAGCATGGCTCTAAAGGTTGGATTAAATCGGGGGGGAATTGCTGGCAGCGTGGCTCTGAGGGTTGGATTAAATCAGGGGGGGGGGAATTGCTGGCAGCGTGGCTCTGAGGGTTGGATTAAATTGGGGGGGGAATTGCTGGCAGCGTGGCTCTGAGGGTTGGATTAAATCGGGGGGGGAATTGCTGTCAGCGTGGCTCTGAGGGTTGGATTAAATCGGGGGAGTGGAATTGCTGGCAGCGTGGCTCTGAGGGTTGGATTAAATCGGGGGGGAATTGCTGTCAGCGTGGCTCTGAGGGTTGGATTAAATCGGGGGGGTGGAATTGCTGGCAGCGTGGCTCTGAGGGTTCGATTAAATCGGGGGGTAATTGCTGGCAGCGTGGCTCGAAGGGTTGGATTAAATCGGGGGCAGGGTGGGGGGCAATTGCTGGCAGCATCGCTCTGAGGGTTGGATTAAATCGGGGGGGTGGAATTGCTGGCAGCGTGGCTCTGAGGGTTGGATTAAATCGGGGGGGAATTGCTGTCAGTGTGGTTCTGAGGGTTGGATTAAATCGGAGGGGGGAATTGCTGTCAGCGTGACTCTAAGGGTTGGATTAAATCGGGGGGGCAATTGCTGGCAGCGTGCCTCTTGAGGGTTGGATTAAATCGGGGGGGGGGAATTGCTGTCAGTGTGGCTCTAAGGGTTGGATTAAATCGGGGGGGGGCAATTGCTGGCAGCGTGCCTCTTGAGGGTTGGATTAAATCGGGGGGGGGGGGGAATTGCTGTCAGTGTGGCTCTAAGGGTGGAAGTAGCCTATTCCGCACTGTATCCCCATAAATTAAAATAAATAGAGAGGGTGAAGGACTTTTTGTTTGACCTATTTTGCCAAATAATTACAAGTGACCTTGTTCTGTCGATAAAGTCTCTTCTCCAGCCCTCCAAGACCTTTTTCAGATCCCAGAGGGCTTGATTGTTCAGATCTCACACTAATGGGAGAGTCACAAACCGGGGGGACATGATCACCATAAGACATAGGAGCAGAGTTGTTAGGCACGATAATCCACCCCTCCATTCCATCGTGGCTGATTTATTATCTCCTCTCAACCTCATTCTCCTGCCTCCTCCACATAACCTTTGATGCCCTGACTAACCAGGAACCTCTCGTTTAAACACACTCAATGATTGGGCCTTCCCAGCCGTCTGCGGCAATGAATTCCATGGATTCACCACCACCTGGCTAAAGAAATTCCTTTAGGAAATGAAAGAAAACTACAAGATTAAAAAGGTAAACACGAGGAAATCTGCAGATGCTGGAAATTCAAGCAACACACACAAAATGCTGGTGGAACACGGCAGCCCAGGCAGCATCTATAGGGAGAAGCACTGTCGACGTTTCGGGCCAAGACCCTTCGTCAGGACTAACCTAAAGAAAAGGTAGTAAGAGATTTTGATCTCTTACTATTCTCAAAATCTCTTACTATCTTTCCTTTCAGTTAGTCCTGACGAAGGGTTCCAGCCCGAAACATCGACAGCACTTCTCCCTATAGATGCTGCCTGGCCTGCTGTGTTCCACCAGAATTTTGTGTGTGTTGCAAGTGTAAAGGGGATTTCTTCTTTTTCTTTGTTGCTGTGTATGTAATCAAAATGGCTTCTTTGTTTTGTTAAAAGTAGGAATGCTTCTTTGTTGCGAGAGAGTGCTGGAAGCTTGTTTGGGTTAAAATTTACTGATAAAGAGAATTGTATTCCTTTGTAAACCAATTGGGATTAATGTTGTTCTTTCTTTTGAGTCCGTAAACTATTGTTGGCGGGCTTTTGGGGAGATCGGCGTCAGGGGTCGAGAGAGACAGGACGCGATGCTGTAAACTGGGCGAGGAACGGACCTCAAGCGGGGGTCCGAGGCCAGGAGGTACCCCGAGGAGAGGGACGAAGATAGATATGTTTGGTTGACCACTTCGGATGGTCCTGAGCTGCGAGTTGAGGAGTTCGGAGGGGATCGAATGGTGGCCAGAAGACTTCAGTAATTGAGCTCCAACGGTTGTGCACGAAGTGGTTCGGACTTTGATATGTTACGACTGTGCAGCAACTCTGAGGGGCTGAAGGGTACAGAGTCGCCCCCTCCTTTTTGAGAATCGCAAAATCGCTATTAATTCCGGTCTGGGGCCCAGGAAATGAGAGAGAATCCACAAGGTTTGGATTGTGTCCTGGCCTCAGCGAAACAAAAACCCCAGATAACGGCCATTGTCTCTTGGAGACGGAATTGTGTATTGAGTACTGTACTATTCATTGAAGCCCTCAGGGGACGACCAGAGAGGGCTGGTTGAGGGATTGCATCATCCCAACCTGTTTGACATCTGAGACCCCGTGAGTAAGGATAAAAGAGGGTCTGGGGAACAACCCCTTTAGACGCACCAGGAGAAACGTTAGAAATCCCGTGACAGCGTTTAATAGCGACAGCCGGTGGGGGGCTCGTGTGCGTCTTCCCTTGCCTGGGATTGGCAGGCTTGCCACGGAAGAACGGCTTAGCTAAAGGCGAGGCCACACTAACGAGACTCCGACGGATCGAAATCATAAAAGGAAAGCCAGCAAGTTTTTCTCCAAATCTCTCTCTCTCTCTCCAACCATTGAAATACAGCGGTCCCCAAAGGCTGCAGCCTGCACGAACTGAGTGACTTTTGTATTTCCATCGGACAATACATTATCCCCTAGACAACGATAGAGCGTATTTCTTATTGATTATTATTATACCTGCACTTTTAGATTTAGTATTGACGATGTATATTATCTGTATGTTTGCATTGATATAATTTTTTTGTATTTTTACTAATAAATACTGTTAAAAATAGTACCATCAGACCTCAACGGACCTCTCTATCTTTGCTGGTAAGTGACCCAGTTATGGGGTTTGTAACAGATAAGTTTGGCGCCTTTTGCTTTTTCTTTTCTTTGTATTGCCTAGTACTCTTTTAGTTTTAGTAAACTCCTTAAAGTGTATTCCATAACGGTATCTGGTGTGAATTTGATATTGCGTGTGTACGCGCAGCATAAACTTGATTCCCACAGCACCTGCGTGTATGGGAGGAGGGGTTGGTGAGTGGCTGGATCTCCTTTTCCCCTAGACATATACCAGCCTGTTGGTAAGTGTTACACAAGATTAAAAAGGTGGTCAGTTTAATCTGTGGTAGTAATAAGTTTCTAATTCAGAGGGCAGCGAAGATTTTGGTTTCTCAGCCCTCAAGAGCGATGGTAACCAATATGAAGTTTGTATAATTTATGCATTCTTTGATAATAAATGTACTTTGAAATATTTAAGGTGGTGATAGATAAATATTTGAAAGATTGAGTGTTACGTGTGTGGAACGGGTACAGCACAGGAGTTGAGGCCAGCAGATATTATCGACTCATGGGCAGGTTTGGGGACCTGGTGGTCTACGTCTGTTCCTGTGGGGCAGCACAACAGTGTAGCGTTAGCGCGGTCACTTTAGCGCGCTGCCGATCACTGATCGGGGGTTCGATTCCCACCGCTGCCTGGACACCCTCCCCGTGACTGTGTGGGATTACTCCGGGTGTTCCGGTTTCCTCCCACATTCCAAAGACGTGGGGGGGGGGGCGGGGGGTCAGGGTGAGTGAGTAGCTGGCAAGCTGTGTTGGTGCTGGAAACGTGGCGACACTTGTACACCATAAAACAATGACGCAAACAATACAATCTGACCAAAAGGACAGAGGATCAGAACTAGAATCAGAATTTCACTCTATGGTCCGACGTACACACGACAAATAAAGCCAATCTCTTTCATCTTCTTAATCTGTTTTCTTGTGCTCCCCCAACCCGTTGACCCAGCAACTTTCCCTCCTCAATCTTCTTCCATCGAGAAATGATCCTATGATCCTCCCCTAAATCTAGACTGCTATCCTTCAAAACATAGGTTTTCTGAGGCAAGGGCATTTTTGTAGCAGCCAAAATTTATAAAGGCTGGGTGGGTTGGGGGGTGGAGTGGATCTCCTTGTAACGTTCACGATCCTGAGAAGGCGATACGGGACATGCTGGAAGATTCTGGAGCATTTAGGGATTCAGCCTCAGGCAAATGATGAGAATCAGGCATTCAGGACCAAGTGTAGTGGGATCTGCTAAGAGCCTCGCACCTGTTGTGGTGCTTGAAGAGGCTGGGAAAAGCCTTCGGATCTGAAGCATACAGGATCTGGTAGGAGAGCCGGCTTCGGAGTCGAGTCAGAAGGGCGGTGACTGACATGGAGCCGATTGCCCCCCCCCCCCCCCCATCCCCTGATTTGTGGCGGCACAGTAGCGCAACATGTTGCAGCGCTGGCGAACCCAGTTCAAATCCCACCACCGTCTACGGGGTAAGTTCTCCTGGCGACCACGCAGGTCCCCGCGGGGAGGAGGAGAGGGGGTTCCAGATTCCCTCCACATCCCAGAGACACACGTGGGCGTGCTACGTTGGGGACAGAAGCCTGGTGACACTTGTGTGTTGCCCCCAGCCCAATCCCCGACTGCATTGGTCGCTGTCACCAACACCGCGTTTCGCTGTAAGTTCTGATGTTTCGATGTGGCAAATAAATCCTTGAAACCTTTATCTCACTCTAGCCCTATGTTGGGCAGGCCAGCCAGGGTGTTCACATAACATTCCTGCACTGTATACATGTCAGATAACCCGCTACGTCACACACAGACACTCATAATCAGGCTTGGAGCACAATTATCTATTTAATGGCAGAGGAAATTCCGAGTTTAGCGTTGGCTGCTCCTTTAAGGCCACAATGTGCACTCCCTAATAAGGCCACGATCTAAATTTAAGTTAGCACGAGGTTATTAGTGGCTCATTACGACTTCTTAACTGCACCACATTTAGCTGGTGTCTCCAGCTATTCAAACCCCTCACCACAGTGGATCCTTTGCCAAGATTCACCCGTCACCACCCGCTCCGGGAGGCTGCCTCCGATTACCGGGCTGACCGGCCCAAAGGCCCCCCCACCCCCACCCCGCGTTACCTTGGCCTGGATGGTGAACGCTTCGGGATCCAAGATGCAGACGTCCATGCTCTCAGTGCCGATCACCAGGCAGCCCACGGCGTCCTCGTCCGCCATGTTCTTGTTCAGCGTGCCCATGCACGTTATCACCGTCTGCAAGACACGAGGGGAGAGTGAGGGTGTGGGAGGGGGGGCAGGCTTCTCCTCAGGAAGGCAGCAAACACTCACAAGGGGAGGGCGGACAGGGCTTGGGAGCGAGGGTGGGGAGACAGGAAGTGAGAGGGGAAGATGGGGTGGCAAAGGGCTTTGGAGGGGATGGTGCAGGAGGGGATGAGGGAAACGAGGGAGTGAGAGTTGGGGAGGGAGAGTTGGGGGAAGGGGGAAGGTAGGAGTGAGGGGGGGTGCAGGCTGCTAGAGGAAAGGGGAGTGGGGGAAAGAAGGTTGTGGGGAGGGGAAGGTTGGGAGAGGGGAGGCCGCAGATGTGTGGAAGGGGGGAAGGCAGGGGATGTGGTCAGGGGGGGAGGGCGGCGAGAGTCAGGCAGGGAGTGCGGAAGGGGTAGGGGGTGTGAAAGGGGTGAGGGAGTACAGAGGGAGTCTTCTAGCCTTCATCCCCAGTTCCCTTTATCTCCCAGCTGCTGGAGTAGCAATCAGCTTGGGAATGCGAAGGTGAATTCCCCACCCCACCCCATCACCTTTCCCTGGGGGTCAGAGAGCCGCGGCAGGCTCTTGGCTCCGAGAAGCAGGATCAGTGCTGTTCTCATCCAGCGCCTGCTCTGGACAATGCAGGGTTAATGGAGCTGTGCCGGCCACTGGGCCCAGAGCACTGAGGCCATCTACCGCCACCAGTGGCATTGACACTGACCCATAGTTCAATGTGGAGCAACTCTCCGACTCCCAGCCGGGATGCTGCTGGAACTGCAGGGTGAATGGCCAGACTTGCTGCAGAGAGAGTCCTCCATACCTGACAAAACCGCCCCCCCCCCACACACCACCCCAAGCTCGTCTTCACCCCTCACTTCAGAGCAGCAGTCGTGTTTGACCCTGGGGTCAGCTCTGCCCCACCAGCTCCATAAAAATAACCACAAGGGATTCTGCAGATGCTGGAGGAACTCAGCGAGTCAGGCAGGGGCACTGAGGAGTGAGCGGAAGACCCCTCATCAGGTCTGGAAAGGGCAAGAAGCTAGAACGGTATCAGCGCTGAGCATCGACTGTTTATTCCCCTCCATAGATGCCCCCTGACCTGCTGAGTTCCTCTAGAACTATGTGTGTGTGTGACTCTGTTTATTGACACGACACCCCCACCTCACACACACAATCAGCTGCACCCTGGGCCCACCATCTTGCCTCATCTTTTCCCCCCACCCTGCCTCTCAAGAACTCCCCCACCATTTTATCTCTGCCACCTCTCTGTCTCCCTCAACCCCGTCTTCTCTCACACTTTAAGATAAAGATCTTAACATCACAACGTACCGTGAAAGGCACTGCGAACAGGAGAAAATCTGCAGACACTGGAAATCTGAGCAACACACACACACACACACACACACACACAATGCTGGAAGGACTCAGCAGGCCAGGGAGCATCTACGGAACTGAGTAAGCAATCAATGTTTCGGGCCAAGACCCTTCAGCAGGACCTGGTTTACTTATTTCCACAGGGGCTGCCTGGCCTGCTGAGCTCCCCCAGCATTTTGTGTGCGTTGCCGTGAAATGCTCTGCTTGTGCCAATGACCAACACAGTCCCGTATGAGGATCTTCACCCCAGATGTCCGCCATCCATCTCCCATCATCACCGCTCGCCCCGCTGAGTTCTTCCAGCAGTTTGAGATGAGGATAAAGATCTTTATTTGTCACATGTACATCGAAAAGTACAGTGAAATGTGGACGACCAACACAGTCCGAGGACATTTGGGGGTTCAGGCGGGGGGGGGGAGGGAGGCAGCCCTCAAGTATTACCACACTACTTCCGGCACCAACGTAGCGCGCCCACGACTCACTAATGTTAACCCGCACGTGTTTGGAACGTGGGAGGGATCCAGAGTGCCCGGAGGAAGCCCGCGCGGTTGTGGGGAGAACATACAAGCTCCTTGCAGGCTGTGGCGGGACTTGATCCCCAATCGGTGATGGCTTGTGCTGCGGAGCTCTGCTCCAGTCACCCTGCTACCGAGTCGCCCTTTCCCTACAGCGCAACCCAGGTCACCCCGCACCCCACCATCTCCCCCCCCCCCACCACATCCCCTGGCCACCGAGCCTCACGTCTCACCCTCCCCTGCCTTCACCACAGCCCATCCCATTTTCAAGCTTACCCGCACCACCAGGGGGAAGAGGCAGGAAACGTTATTTGTTTTACGCATTTCCAGATACAGCAAAGTAACAGCCCCAACGAGCCCGCTCTGCCCAGTTACACCAGTGTGACCAATTAACCTCCTAACCTGCAATTAGGGCTAGAAGATTAATTTTTCTCTACTTATTTGGTCCAGGGGGAGTTTTTATTTAGAGATAAAGCACTTTGCAAACATTTTGCATTCTGAGGCAGTCGGCGTTGCGCCTTGCGGAGTGCTGAAACGTGTTCCAGGTGAAGTCGCTTGCTCCTTCAGCCCTCCCTTTCCTGAAATGGAGCTACATGAACTCGGCTCCCGCGTGACTGGCCCAGCTACCCAGTTATAACCCGGCCACCAATCAATCTATTAACTCGCACCCCCTTGGAATATGGGAGGAGACCCATGTGGTCACGGGGAAAATGGACAAACTCCTTGCGGGCGGCAGCGGGAATTGAACCCGGGTCAGTGGTTCTGCGATAGAACTGCACTAACCAGACACGTCACTGTGCAGCAATGGAGGACGTACCTGCCGTTTGATGGGCTGCAGCTTGTGAAGACTGACAAAGGGCTCCATCTCGTGAGGCTCCAACATCAGGTACCTGAGCGACGAGAAGAGCAGGTGAAGAGGTCGGGAACTTAGACCCACAAGCTTAGACCCAGTCAATCCGGCCTACACTCCCCCACGTCCGCTGGGGGTTACTGATTGAGAAGGCCAATTGGACCAGTTGCTCACAACGAAAATTGAAACTGCCCACACCCCTGGACATCAGAAATCCATCCATGATAACAAAAATCAACCCAGAGAACAGTGCGACAATCTTCCATTCATGTGGGATAAATATTGTGCCCATGACACTGAGCACGAGCTTCTCTGTCGCATTTACAACAGTGACTTTTGGAGCTTTTAGATTCACCTGGGGGAGAGGAAATGTAAATGGCAATTGTCCAAGAAGTTTGTGCTCCCTCCTCACTGCCCCTCCCTCAGTGTCGCGCTCCCTCCTCACCGTCCCCTCCTGCAATTCAGCACTTTCTCCTCGCTACCCCTCAAGCAGCACGGTGCTCCCTCCGCAGCACTCGTCCTACAAGTGGAGCTCCTTCTACACCACCCCTCTGGAAGTACAGCATTTTCTGTAGCACCCCCTCAACGTGCGGGGCTCCGACTGCACCATTCCTGCCACAGTATGATACCCTCTCTACTCCAGTGGGGCTCCCTCTGTACCACCGTTCTCACAGAGTGGTGCTCCGTCTGTACAAACCCCTCGCCGTGCAATGATCCTTCCCCCCACCCCACAGCTCGGTGCTCCCTCCTCGCCGCCCCTCCCGCAGCACGGCACTCTCTCAGCACCCCTCCCTCGCAGAGCGAGCACTGCCGTGAACGGGGAGGCATTCCCTCAGCGCCGGCACGCTGACGGCGCAGAACTCCGCCAAACCCCAGGGCAAGGCAGGGAGCTTCGCCAAACCACGGGCACAGTCAAGAGCCGGATTTCCCACCCTGGGGTCCACAGACCCCTCAGTTAATGGTCGGGGTCCACGGCATAGAAAGAGCTTATGAACCCATGGTCTAGAGTAAGGGATTATTCAACTCACCTCAGGGATCTCGCCGACAGGGGCACATCTCCCTTGTCCCTGTGGTACAAGCAGAATGAGAGAAATGACCGCTCTGAGGACTGCAAAGGGTACACGTGTATAATAGTGAGGTGCAAAGGGACTTAGGAGTTCCTAAAGGTCTACATGCAGGTTCAGTCGGTGGCGAGGAAGGCAGATGCAATGTTAGCCTTCACTTCGAGAGGACTAGAATATAAAAGCAGGAATGTGCTTTATAAGCAATTGGTCAGACTGTTTTTGGAGTATTGTGTGAAATTCTATTCAAGAAAGGGTGAGCTGGCATCGGAAAGGGTCCAGCGGAGGCTCGTAAGAATGATGCCGGGAGTAAAAGGAGCTTTTGATGGCTCTGGGCTTGTACTGGAGGTTAGAAGAATGAGGGGGATCTCACTAAAACCTATCGAATATCGTAAAGCCTGGATAGAGTGGATGTGGAGAGGATGTTTCCTATAGTGGGGAGTCTAGGACCAGAGGGCACAGATAGAGTGGATGTGGAGAGGATGTTTCCTATAATGGGGGAGTCTAGGACCAGAGGACACAGATAGAGTGGATGTGGAGAGGATGTTTCCCATAGTGGGGGAGTCTAGGACCAGAGGACACAGACAGAGTGGATGTGGAGAGGATGTTTCCTATAGTGGGGGAGTCTAGGACCACAGACAGGGTGGATGTGGAGAGGATGTTTCCTATAGTGGGGGAGTCTAGGACCAGAGGGCACAGCCTCAGAAGAACAAGGTGGAATTTCTTTCGACAGAGGGTGGTGAATCTGTGGAATTCATTGTCACAGATGGCTCTGGTCCCCAAATCAATAGACAATATACAATAGGTGCAGGAGTAGGCCATTCGGCCCCTTCGAGCCAGCACCGCCATTTACTGTGATCATGGCTGATCATCCACATCCTCTCCCCATACCCCTTGACTTCGCTACCTTTAAGAGCTTTATCTAACTCTTTCTTGAAAGCATCCAGAGAATTGGCCTCCACTGCCTTCTGAGGCAGAGCATTCCACAGATCCACAACTCTCTGGGTGAAAACTCTGTTCTAAATGGCCTACCCCTTATTCTTAAACTCTGGCCTCTGGTTCTTGACTCACCCAACATCGGGGGCATGTTTCCTGCCTCTAGCATGTCCAATCCCTTAATAATCTTATATGTTTCAATCAGATCCCCTCTCATCCTTCTAATCATTGGGTATAGCTAAAGTGGAGGCTGGCAAGTTCTTGATTAGCCAGGGCGTCCAAGGTTACAGCGAGAAGCCAGTGGAACGGGGTTGAGAGGGATAATAAATCAGCCATGATGGGACGGCGGAGCAGACTTGATGGGCTGAACGGCCTAATACTGCTCCCATGTCTGATGGTCCATAAACTGAATAATAAATTGGTAAGGGAAATGGTGGAATAAAAGTAGGGAGAACATTGATTGAGTGTGCTGGTTGTACGTGGCTAATGATGAGCTACCTCTTCCACTGGACAATGTTGAGAACAGTTGCCCTTATTGAGGCTTGCTGCAGCCCTGACAATGTTACATCCCCCCCCCCCCCCCGAGTGTTCAATACAGGGCAAAGCGGTATGGCGTTAAAATGTAAACGTGAGCCTGAGCATCTTAAGAGAGATGGTTGTTGACTTCAGGAGCGACCACTCCCCACAGAACATCGACGGCTCCTCGGTAGAGATTGTTACGAGCACCAAATTTCTTGGTGTTCACCTGGCGGAGAATCTCACCTGGTCTCTCAACACCAGCTTCATAGCAAAGAAAGCCCAGCAACGTCTCTACTTTCTGCGAAGGCTCCCCCCCCATCCTCATCACATTCTACAGGGGTTGTATCGAGAGCATCCTGAGCAGCTGTGTCACTGCCTGGTTCGGAAATTGCACCGTCTCGGATCGCAAGACCCTGCAGTGGATAGTGGGGTCAGCTGAGAAGATCATCGGGGTCTCTCTTCCCACCATCACGGACATTTACACCACACGCTCCATCCGCAAAGCAAGCAGCATTATGAAGGACCCCACGCACCCCTCATACAAACTCTTCTCCCTCCTGCCGTCTGGGAAAAGGCAGCGGGCTCTCACGACCAGACTACTTATCAGTTTCTTCCCCCAAACCATCAGTCTCCTCAATACCCGGAGCCTGGACTGGCACCAACTTACTGCCCTCTACTGTGCCTATTGTCTTGTTTATTATTTGTTGTAATGCCTGCACTGTTTTGTGCACTTTATGCAGTCCTGGATAGGTCTGTAGTCGAGTGTAGTTTTTTTTTGTGTTGTTTTTACATAGTTCAGTCTAGTTTTTGTACTGTTTCAAGTAACACCATGGTCCTGAAAAACGTTGTCTCATTTTTACTGAGGACTGTACCAGCAGTTATGGTTGAAATGACAATAAAAAGTGACCTGGCTTGACTTAAGGAGATATCAGAGCAAGTCACCAAGATGGTTTCACGGAAGGCCACAGAGGTCTGGGAGGGAATTCCAGAGAAGATCAGCTACTAACGGTGGAGCAATGATGTGCCGCAGGCTGGGAATGGAGAAGATCTGAATTCAGCAAGTGCGTACCACAGGAGATACAACCATCTTTGAAATTGGTAACGATCAATGGTCTAAAGGCAGACTCGCCCTCCCTCCTGAACTGTGTTCAGTTCCAGTCGATTCATTATAGGAGGGACGTGGAAGCTTTAGACAGGGTGCAGAGGAGATTTACCAGGATGCTACCCAGATTACTGAGCATGTCTTATGAGGATTGGTCAAGCAAGCTAGGGATTTTCTCCTCGGAGTGGAAAAAGGATGAGAGGTGACGATAGAGGTGTGCGAGATGAGAACCACAGACTGAGTGGACAGCCAGTGATTTTGCCTGAGGTGGATTTTGCCAGAGGGGCATAATTTTAGGGTAATTGGAGGAAAGTATAGGTGGGGGCATCAGACTCCATTTTTTTTCTTAGGGTAAAAGAAGAGTAATTACTTACATACAAGAGCCTCTTAGACAGGCACATGCATGACAGAAACAAGAAGGTCTACGTGGGAGGGAAGGGTTACATTGCTCTTAGAGTACGCAGTTTATAAGAACAGCTCAATATCGTGGGCCAAAGAGCCTGTACTGTGCTGTACGATTCTATGTTCCCCAAAAGCCACAGTGCGTTAAAGCTAACTGTAGCTTGCCGCAATGTGGAATTTGTTGCCACAGACGGCTGTGGAGGCCAAGTCATTGCAGTATTTAAAGCGGAGATTGACAGGTTCTAGATTAGCCAAGGTGCCAGAGGTTACGGGGGGAAGGCAGGAGAACAAAACCGACAGGGAAAATAAATCAGACATGATAGAACGGTGGAGAAGGTCCGATGGGCCAAATAGCCTAATTTTGCTCCTTTGCCTGAAAACTGAATAAACTGGTGTAGGGCTCTCAGTACCAGTAACTGTGGTGTTAACTGTTCGGGCTAACAAAATGGCTTCTCTGTAATGTTGTTATAATGAAATGGCTCCTCTGTAATGCTGTAATGGGTTTCTGTATCTAGAATGTTTGGGTTATAACTGTAGATAAGGGCAGAAACTAACCAATGGAGAATAGTTATGCTATCTTGTATGTGTGAGCTGAGGGGAGTTCACGGTCTTTTTCGGGAGGACAGCAAGGAGGACGGACGAGTGAGGAGTGGACAGTGGTTCCAGGCCACCGGATACTGGACGTAGGCGGTTTGGACGGTGGCCGAAGGCTCGGAAGGTCGTTGTGGATGGAACCGGAGGCACGAGCTCCAACGTATTAACATATCATGTGCACAAACTGATAAACTTACTGATTTGGCACCTTTGGGTTATCTGTTTCTACTAACCTATCACTAAGAAATAACTATAAAGTTGCAATTATTTCCTCACCTTTGGTGTACTGTCTGGTATTTGTGTTGTGGGTATATACGGGGGGGCATTACACCGTATTTACACCAAAGTATTGCACTGTTGGCGGGGCGACGGCGGTTCACACTAGGCGAACGGGGGATAAATTGGGGGCACGGAGGCTACACTGGTAAGGGAAACTGGCAGGGAATGTGTCGGTTGCAATAAAAGTAGAGAACAATCCTGGGAATTAAAGAGTTAATGTGTGAGGGGCGTTTGACGGCTCCGGGCCTGTACTTGCTGGAATTCAGAAGACTGAGGGAGTTGGGGATCTCATTGAAACTTATGGAATATTGAAAGGCCTCGACAGAGCGAACGTGGAGCAAAAGCTTCCAATGGTGGGGCTGCCTCAGAATACCAGGATGATCCTAGGACAGAGTCGAAGAGGGATTTCTGTAGCCAGAGGGTGGCCAGCCTGTGGGGTTCATTGCCACAGAGTCTTCTGGTCAGGACGGGGCCCCTCACACCCTCTCCCCAGTGGGTACCTCCTCAAGCTGATGCACTGATCCAGTCTGACGATAAAGGCCGACTCACCGGAGGCTCTCCAGCATCTCTTTGACAGTCAGCGGGTCGATTTTGTCCTGAGCAGAAAGAACAGATTAGTTCAATGCACGCCGCGTCCAAGCCAAGAACACTGCAGACAACTGCACCTCAGCAGACCATTCCACCCGTCGAGCCTGTACCGATTCTCTTTTTTCCAATCTGCCCACTCTCAACTGCATCCCAAATAGCATCCACTTCCCCTGGTTCTGTCCCTCCCTTGGCACTGCAAGGCATATGATACAAGAAACTTTCTTTCAGAGGTTAAAGAGTCCAAGGTTCAGAGTAAATTTATCATCAAAGGTCACCTTATACAATCCTGAGACTCATTTTCCTGCGGGCACACTCAATAAGCCCTGTAACCGGAATAGAATCAATGAAAGACCGCGCCAACAGGGAGGACAACCAGTGTGCAAAAGCCAATTAACTGTGAAAATACAAAAAGAAATAATAACAATAAATAAAGAGGCAATAAATCTTTGAAATGAGTCCTCCGGTTGTGGGAACATCTCAGGGGTGGGGCAAGTAAATCTGAGTGAAGATATCCCCCCTGGTTCAAGAGCCTGATGGTTGAGGGGTAATAACTCTTCCTCAACCTGGTGATGTGGGACCTGAGGCTCCTGTATCTCCTTCCTGATGACGGCAGCGAGAAGAGAGCGCGGCCTGGGTGGTGGGGGTCCCTGATGATGGATGCCGCTTTCCTGCGACAGCGCTCCATGTAGATGTGCTCAGTGGTGGAAAGAGCTTTACCCGTGGTGGACTGGGCCGTATCTACTACTTTTTGTAGGATATTCCGCTCAAGGGCATTGGTGTTTCCGTATCAGGCCATGATACAACTGGTTATATCTACGTAAGTTTGTCAGAAGTTTTAGATGGCATGACCATCTTCACAAACTTCTAAGACAGTAGAGGTGCTGCTGTGCTTTCTTCATAACTGTACTTAGGTGCTGGTCATCTGAAATGACAACAGTGAGGAATTTGAAGTCACTGATCCTCCCCACCTCTGAACCCCCCAATGAGGACTGGCACGTTGACCTTTGGTTTTCAGCTCCTGAAGTCAATAATCAGCTCTGCTATCGTCCTGCTGACGTTGAGTAAGAGGGGGGGCACAACAGCAACCCCTCAAATCAGCCAGATTGCCAGTCACCCTCCTGTACGCTGACTCATCACTGCCTTTGATTCGACCCGCGACAGTGGCGTCGTCGGCAAACTCGAGCGCGGCATTGGAGCTGTGCTTAGCCACACAGCCGTAAATATAAAGCAAGTAGATCGGGGGTTCAGCTCACAGCCCTGTGGTGCACCTATGCTAGTGGGGATCGCAGAGGAGATTTTGTTGCCAATCCGAATTGACTAGGGTCTACAAGTGAGGGTATTGAGGATCCAATCGTGAAGTGTGCTATTTTACAGCAGTAGGACAGTGCAATATATAAAATATGTTATAAATTACAAATCTATGAAATATAAAATAGGTAGTGCAAAAAGGGAGCAAAGAATAGCAAGGTACTGTTCACCCCCTGGCAGGGTGTTTCACACACCCACCACTCAGTGTTTTTAAAAAAAACCTACCTCTGACATTACCCCCTACACTCGCCTCCAATCACCTTAAAATTATGCCCGTTCATATTCGCCATTTCCACCCTGGGAAGAAGGCGCTGGCTCTCCATTCAGTCTATGCCTCACATCTCACTATTAAGTCCCACCTCATTCTCCATTGCTAAGGAGAGGTTTAATTGAGGGCAGGAGACCAGAGGGGAGCACGGAGCAAGGGCAGTTGGCTAAAGAACCAGCAAGGAAAGGAGGGAAATTTTTTGACACCGTACGCTGTGATCGGGAAGATGCTGCCTAAGAGAGTATGGACCTTTTTTTTTGGAGTGAAGGAGGAAGAGAAGTGGCTTGATAGAGGTGTACAAGATTAGAGGCACCAGATCAAAAGACCAGAGACTTTTCCACAGAGCAGAAATGGCTGATAATAAGGGGGCATAATGTGAAGGTGATTGAGTCAGAATTAGGTTTAATATCAATAACATACGTCATGAGGTTTGCTGTTTTGCAGCAGCAGTACAATGCAATATATTAAAAAGTACTATAAATTACAAGAAATATTGGCTACTTTATTAGGTGCACCTGCTCCTTAATGCAATTATCTCATCAGCCAATCACGTGGCAGCGACTCAGTGCACGAAAGCATGCAGACACGGTCAAGAGGTTCAGTTGTTGTTCAGATCAAATATCAGAATGGGGGAAGAAATGTGATCGAAGTGACTTTGACCATGGAACGAGCATCTCGGAAACTGCACAGCACAGCACATTTTCATGCACAGCAGCCTCTACGGTTCAGAGAGAATGGTGCAAAGAAAACAGCAACAGTTCTGTGGGCAAAATTGCCTTGTTAATGAGGGAGGTCAGAGGAGAACGGCCAGACTGGTTCAAGCTGACAGGAAGGCGACAGTAACGTGAATAACCACCCACTACAACAGTAAGAGTGCGCACAAGAGCAACTCTGAACGGGATTCAGCAGTAGCTGTACTGTTTTACAAGCACAGGAGGTACCTAATAAAGTGCAACTGAGTGCATGTCATTAAACAGTGCAAAGAAGAGAGTGAAAATAGCGAGGTCGTGTTCATGGATCAGAAATCCGTGTCTGTTTCTTCCGTTCAGAGATCTGATGGCGGAGGGGAAGAAGCTGTTTCTAAAACTTGAAGTGTAGGAAGACAGGAAGAAGGAATACGTGCCAGGTTGTGGGAAGAGAGCAGAGGGAGTGAGAGGGATCCAGTTAAAGGAGCTGGAGCAGGAATAAGAGACCTGTGTGTTTATGTTCTGCATTCCGCTATGATCAAACTACTTAAACACAAGAGATTCTGCAAATAGACAATAGGTGCAGAAGTAGACCATTCGGCCCTTCGAGCCTGCACCGCCATTTTGAGAAAATGGCTGATCAACTACTATCAATACCCGGTTCCTGCCTTGTCCCCATATCCCTTGATTCCCCTATCCATAAGATACCTATCTAGCTCCTTCTTGAAAGCATCCAGAGAATTGGCCTCCACTGCCTTCCGAGGCAGTGCATTCCAGAACCCCACAACTCTCTGGGAGAAGAAGTTTTTCCTTAACTCTGTCCTAAATGACCTACCCCTTATTCTCAAACCATGCCCTCTGGTACAGGAATCTCCCAGCATCTGGAACATATTTCCTGCCTCTATCTTGTCCAATCCCTTAATAATCTTATATGTTGCAATCAGATCCCCTCTCAATCTCCTTAATTCCAGCGTGTACAAGCCCAGTCTCTCTAACCTCTCTGCATAAGACAGTCTGGACATCCCAGGAATTAACCTCGTGAATCTACGCTGCACTTCCTCTACAGCCAGGATGTCCTTCCTTAACCCTGGAGACCAAAACTGTACACAATAATGTACAATGCTAGAAACGCAGAGCAACACACACAAAACACTGGAGGAACTCAGCAGGTCAGGCAGCACCTATGGAAAGGAATAAACAGTAGCTTGAAATGCTGACTCTTTACCATATTAAAGTTTATTGAAGATTTCCCTCACCTCCTTGACCTGGTTCCACACGTCCTGCTCCACGGAGTTGACCTCCAGGGAGGGCAGGGTGAACTTGAAGTAGGGCCGGAGGTTCTTGTAGACGTAGATGTAGGGTCCAGAAGCAACCGCCACGGCGGGAGTCCTGGGCTCGTTGGTGTCCATGAGGAACGCAATGACGCCAGTTGGCAGGTCCATCAGCGCGTGCTCCGATACCATGCTGGTCCCTTTGTACACCTTCAGCTTTGTGTTGTACTGACCCATGCCCAGGTCTCCGATGATCAGCTGAGTCAACGACAGAGCGCAGTTAATAACTGGGGCCCCACCGGACACTCAGCTCTCACCTGTGGTTCGCATGCAACCTTCAGCAGGCAGGCTAAACCAGGTGGGAGGGTAGCCAGGGGACCTCATACCCCAGAGAGAGAAGGGGACAAGCCCGTCCCAGCACACGCAGTGGACAGGGCGGACGAGATCTAGAGCGAGATCCAACGGCCAGGAAGGCGGTTCAGCAACGCTCCGGGGAGAACGAAGGGCATGGCAAGGCACGGAAGAAGACACAGTCTTCCGCTGCAACCGGGGGAGACACTGGTCTGTGACGACCGCTCATACCCGAGGTCGAGAGGACGGGACTGCCCCAGTGTAACGCTGTTTCCACTTTAAAACCTGACCCGCACAGGTCTCACGTCAGTGAAGGACAACCGACAGCGGTGAAAATAGGTGAAGAACATTCAGCCCTTTAAGTCTATTAAACCAGAGTAGTATACGTCACACAAAGAGCCCTTCAGTCCAACCCAGGCGAGTCCAGCATTTGGACCATAACCTTCTAAACCTTTCCAATCCACGCACTTGTCTTTTTAAAGATGAACATTCGGCCCTGGACTTAATTGCACGGGAAGAGGGGAGGGGAAACCGCCAGCCTGAGGTTCCGTGCAGGAGGCGGCCATCTTAATATGCGCCCCCTCCTCTTTCCATGATTCGGCTACCTCCAGTCAAACTCTGAAGTAATTCCAGCCTGACCATAAAATCAAACCGCAAGCTAGGAGCCAAGCATCTGCTTCCTGTCTGCACTGCATTCTGTGTTGTGCGTTTCTCACGGTAACTAGTCACGTGGGAAGGTTGCAACCTCGGAATAGCGAGTTGCTGGTCTCCACTCCCGTCGTAGCAGGGGCGACCTCTCGATGGAAAGAGAGAGGGAGCCCGTTTGAGACACCGAAGTGCTGGGTTACGGGCTGTAACTCTAGATGGACTCTGGATTAGGTCTCGGTGGGGGGGGGGGGGCTTCTCCTGCTGTTTGCATGGTGGTGAAGTGGCAGGGAGGGGGTTTAGTGCTTCTGCGAGAGGAGCTGCTGCTTGTGCGAAGGGGGAGGAGAGGGCCTTTGATAGTTCTGCCATTCACTCTATGGGATCTCCTCTTTCATGGGCGTCTGTGAAGAGCAAGAGTTTCAGGTTGTATACGTTCTCTATTAGGGCGGTACAGTAGCGTATTGGTCAGCACAATGCTTTATAGTATCAGCGATACCGGTTCAATTCCTGCCGCTGCCTGTAAGGAGTTTGTATGCTCTCCCCGTGACCGCGTGGGTTTCCTCCCACAGTCCGAAGACTACCAGTTAGTAGACTCATTGGTCACTGTGTATGTCCCATGATTAGGCCAGGTTATATCGCGGGTTTGCTGAACAGCGTGGCTCAAATAGCTGGAAGTGTCTACCCTGCACTGTAGCCCAATAAATAAACAGAAGCGAACCTTTGGGTGAGGGATGTGGTAAAAGCAAAGGGTTTAGTTACGTAATCGCGCTTTGTTCTGGTCAGTTTTAGAGCTGGGGACTGACAGATGTCGTATCTTTGGCTAGCTGCTTAACTTTGCATTTGAAATCGTTCAACTTCACTTGATTACATTTAACATCACTAGTTTTAGTTTCATCGTTTCAAGATTGTCTGCTTTGCTAGTTGCTAATGCGATGCCTGGGGCTATCGGCGTGTTTGTCCAGGGGAAAATCCGTCCACCCACCCAAACAAACAAAGTATTGAGTGCACTTCTTCGACTTTTTTTTGAACATCACAGGATTGATCGGAGGGCGAGTCGTACAAGATCACTCCCCGCACAGTCACCGGCAGCAGCACCGGTTTGTTTGAGTTGCCATTGCGCACGCAACTCGGCAAAACACCACGGGCCTCGGTTTTGACATTTCTATTAATTCTGGTGAGGAGGTGACCTGCTCTCCTTTGTCGGGAAGAAATTCTCCTGCTATCACCCTGCCTTGTATTTTAAGGTCCTTCTCTGCTGTTATTACACCTCATACCCAGTGTCACTTCATGTACAACTAGTCAATGCAAACAAGGGTGTTGCAGTGGAGATACGTCTCTACCAAAGGCGGTGTGAGGTGCTCCTTCCCTCAGCTAGCCTGCAGGTCACCCTTGGGCAAGGTGTAGCACCTGCTTAGCCCCCCGATCAGAATTGCGTGGAGCCCTGTGAGCAGGTATCGACGGTCGTACGAGCAGCCAGTGCACATCACAAGTCCTGGTTAAGCGACTATGAAGAGTATTGATAATGGCGGGGGGTTCACCCGTCTTGTAAAGTCACTGGCCCAGAAGGTGACAATGGCAAACCACTTCTGTGGAATAATTTGCCAAGATCAATCACGGTCACGAGACCATGATCACCCTCATCATACGACACGGCAGATAATGATGATGATATGAGGCAATCTTTTGCACTTATCGTGTTATTTATGCATATTGTGCGGGTATTTTATGCTGCATCAGATCTGGATTAACAATCATTTCCTTCCCCCTTACACTGGCGTACTGACAAATGACACCATCATCGGGGGGGGGGAGTCTAACTGCACTGCCTTCTCAACGTGCAGACATGCTATACCAAACTAATTAACAAGAAACAAGAATCCTATTACCTTGTTCTCACCATCTCCTTGCAGGTCTGCTAGGGCTGTAAAGGAAAAGAGGTGACCCGTTACTGAATTGTTCCACGTTTCCAGCTCACTCTGCTCCGAGTCTTGTTTCAGAGAGCTAATGGCCAGAGTTCAAAGTTTGGATGAGAAAGGTCCAGGGTAACATCCCATATTTCACTCTAACTGCCATTTTTTCTTCGCTGGGTACTGCAGTGTACAACTCTCTACATGTTCACCAGATGGGTGAGATCCTTGGGAAAGGTTGCCGCCTGGTGGACAGACGTCTCTTAAATGTTGAAATCAAACCCACATCCACCTCTGCTTGCAACCTGTACCGCATTATTACCATCCTCTGAGTGAAGAGGCTTCCCCTCAGATTCCCCTGAACTGTTACTCTGCACTCTTTCAATCCTGTTGATATCTTACAGGTAGGTAACCAAAACTGCACACAATGCTCCAAATCTCTCCTTAGAACATAGAAATCTCCAGCTCATTACAGGACCTTCGGCCCACAACGTAACCTACTGTAGAAACTGCCTAGAATTTCTCTACTGCGTAGCCCTCTATTTTTCTAAGCTCCTATACCTATCCAAGAGTCTCTTAAAAGACCCTATTGTACCACCATCGCTGGCAGTGCATTCCACACACAAACACACACCGCTCTCTGTGCAAAAAACTTACCTCCGACATCTCCTCTGTACCTACTTCCAAGCACCTTAAAACTGTGCCCTGTCGTGCCAGCCATTTCAGCCCTGGGAGAAAGCCGCCGGCTATCCACACGATCAATGCCCCTCATCATCTTGTACACCTCTATCAGGTCACCTCTCATCCTCCGTCGCTCCAAGGAGAAAAGGCCAAGTTCACTCAACCTATTCTCACAAGGCACGCTCCCCAATCCAGGCAACATCCCTGTAAATCTACAATGATATAATTTCTATTTAACACTCTAACACAGTACCTTATTTACGAAAGCTAATATGTCAAAAGCTCTCTTTATGGCCCAGTTTACCCGTGATGCCACTTTCAAGGAATGATGAATTTGTATTCCCAGATCCCCATGTTCCACCACACACACCTCAGTGTCCTTACCCCAGTTTGTCCTCCCAGGGTGCAGCACCTCACACCTGTATTGTTCTAATTTCATGCATTAAGTCCCAATTGCCATTTTTCCAACTGGTCTAGGTCCCACCATATAAGATCATAAGAACATAAGAAATAGGAGCAGGAGTACGACATCTGACCCGTCGAGCCTGCCCCGCCATTCAATAAGATCACGGCTGATCTGGCCATGGACTCATCTCCACCTATCTGCCTTTTCCCCATAACCTTTAATTCCCCTACTATGCAAAAATCTATCCAACTTTGTCTTAAATATAATTACTGAGGTAGCCTCCACTGCTTCATTGGGCAGAGAATTCCACAGATTCACCACCCTCTGGGAAAAGCAATTTCTTCTCATCTCCGTCCTAGATCTACCTCCCCAAATCTCGAGGCTGCGTCCCCTAGTTCTAGTCTCACCTACCAGTGGAAACAACTTTCCTGCCTCCATCCTATCTATCCTTTCCAGAATTTTATGTGTTTCAGTGAGACCTCCTCTCGTTCTTCTGAATTCCAGCCAGTAGAGTCAAGCAAGCTTTGACAACTTCCTCGCTCTGCCCACATAACTTTCTCACTCTGTTACCCACCCCATCTTGGTGTCAACCACAAATCTGATGATCCACTTTACCACATTACCATCCAAATTATTAATATAGATGGAGAAACAATTAAAAAATGTACCTCCAGAGACTTCTTTATTGAGGGACACATGCAATGGGATGAGGTTGGAAGAACGCGCAGTTCTTGGAAAAGTTCTGGAAGATGGGTGAGGTTACAGAGGCCAAGCAGCGGGAGGGATGGGAAGGGATGTGAGATGGGACTGGCAGGGGGTTAGGTCAAAGTCCCAAACAAAAATGCAATGAATTGACAGGCGATCTACCTACCCAGCAACACACACACACACACACACACACACATAATCAAAATGCTGGGGGAACTCAGCAAGCCAGGCCACAGTCAGCTGTACTCTCTTTCCACAGATGCTACCTGGCCTGCTCAGTTTCTCCAGCATTTTGTTACGCGTTGCTCGGATTTTTCCAGCATCTTGTTTGTGTGATCCACCTACCCACACAGGAGGAGAAGGTGAAGAGGTTAGCCACGGGGTCGTAATGAGCATCCAGCCACTTCTCATTGGCTTCGCTGCAGGGGGAGAAAGGGAAAAAATATATAAAACTGTTGTCAGAACTGCCTGTACAGTTGATGGAAGTCACGGGCTTGGAGGTTGCAAGAAGAAGCAACTTGTCAGTCCTCCCTCTGCCTCAAGGAAGACATAACACAAACAAAACGCTAGAGAAACTTAGCAGGACAGGCAGCATCTGTGGAGGGGAATAAACAGTCGGGTCAGGTAGAGACTCTTCATCGGGACTGGAAAGGAAGGGGGACAGGATCAATCAATGCAAACCAGTCCCTAACTTGGCCCACTGACTCCCCACGAACCCCGACACCTCATCGACCGCCACCCACACCCGCTGTACACTGACACCCTTATGCAAAGCCCCGCCAGACACGTTCGTCCCCGCCCCCGTCTCACTTCTCCCCGCCCTCGGCCATGATCCGCGCCCTCGCCGATCTGTGTAGGCCTTGTCGCCACGGCAACCCGCCTCCGGTCCCGCGCTGACAACTGTCCCTCCCCTGCGCACAGCCTGAACATACGTTCCGGCCCCGGATTTACGGCTCGGGGGTCTCTCGGTGTGGGTGTAGATTAGAACATAGAATGGTACAGCGCAGTACAGGCCCTTCGGCCCACACTGTTATGCCGACCCTTAAATCCTGCCTCCCCCCTCCCCGCCTTAAGTTCCTCCATATATCTGTCTCTTAAATTTCACTAGTGTATCTGCCTCCACCACTGACTCATTCCACGCACCAACCACTCTCTGAGTAAAAAACCTTCCTCTAATATCCCCCTTGAACTTCCCTCCCCTTACCTTAAAGCCATGTCCTCTTGTACTGAGCAGTGGAGCCCTGGGGAAGAGTGCTGGCTGTCCACTCTATTCACAGAGGAAGGACGTGGAGGCCATAGAAGGGGTGCAGAGGATGCTGCCTGGATTGGGGAGGTGGGGGGGGGGCATGCCTTATGAGAATAGGTTGAGTGAACTCAGCCTTTTCTCCTTGGAGCGACGATGAGAGGTAACACGATAGAGGTGTACAAGATGATGAGAGGCATTGATCGGGTGGATAGCCAGAGGCTTTTTCCCAGGGCAGAAATGGCTAACACAAGGGGGCATAGTTTTAAGGTGCTTGGAAGTAGGTACAAGGGTCAGGGGTAAGTTTTTCACACAGAGACTGGTGGATGTGTAGAATGCACTGCTGGTGACGGTGGTGGAAGTGGATACAATAGGGTCTTTTAAGAGACTCTTAGGTACATAGAAAAATAGAGGGCTATGCACAAGGGAAATTCTAAGTAGTTTTTAGAGTAGCTTGCATGATTGGCACAAGATTGTGGGCCGAAGGGCCTGTAAGGTGCTGTAGATTTTTGTGTTCTATGTTCTAAATCCTATGGCCAGTTCTCTCAATCTCCTTCTCTTTCCATCTCCTGCCGAAAAAGACTTCGGCCCCCACCGGTGCCCATCACAAAACCTCTCCGCCCAGCTTTCTCTAGAACCTTCTCCCAGTTCCACCATCCCGACTGGATGACCCGATGTTCCCTTGTCTTTAACGGTGGCCCAAACGCCACCAGCAGAACACACAGCTTCTATCAAATGAAGTACCCGACAGCATTAGCGATAAAACCAGGGCGTTAGGTGGGTTCAGCTCCGGGGAGAGTGGGATTGCGGTCCCACGTCGGGAACCCCCCCCCCCCGAGGCTAAAACTGAAGCAGATGCCTGAGAGACGATGGAAGCCTCAGAGGAGGTAGAGCTTCAGCCGGAAGCAGTAGGGCCTTCAAGAGGCACCACCTCCGAAACCTGCCTGGAAAATCTGTTTGGAGCCTTTTTGTCTGGGCCGGCAGAGGGGAGGTGATGTTTTTAGAAAGGAACTCCAAGGGCTGACAATATTGGGATCTTCTCCTCAGGTTCGAGAGGATGGCAATTCCCAGACATGGCAATGGCCGAAGGAGGCTCGTGCCACTGCTAACAAGGAAGGCTCTCGAAGACTGCACTGCAATGGATGAAGAGAGGTGCAACCATATTCCTGACCTGAAGGGGGCGCTGCTGGCTGAATTTCATATCCCGGCGGAATCCTGTCGCCAAGGCTTCCGTCCCAGTATGCTACCACCAAGAGGGGTCACCCCACCGAGGGAGGAGATTGGTGGGGCCTTTGTACTGGGGCAGCTGCTGCGAGCTCTTCCTCCGAACACCAGAATACGTGCTCTACAGGTCTGAGAGCACGAGCCGGAGGATGGAGTCACTGTGGCCCAACTTGTACCTCGGTGCCCTCGAGGGGGGCACCATGGTGGCCATCATTCTGAACTGACGGAGACACTAACCCTCCAAGGAACCCTCTGCGGAAGTGAGACTGATGAACCTTTGGTAGTTTCTTCCAAGTATTTTATTAGCTGCCGTTGCCAGCGACCAGGTCGTGGGTCCTCTGCGTGGCCTCTCAAGAAACCCAAATTGTCGTGTACCTTTCGCTGTCTTATAACAGAGAACACACAGCATGGAACCGTTCAAAAGCGCGTTTATTGCTCGCAAGGAGAAATACCTCCAGTCCTCATGGATGACAGGCGGCTTCTGATCTACAGCTGACAAAGTTTGTTTCTTTACGCAAGTTTTCCGCCTCTGCTTTGGCTGGGAGTCAGCCCCTCTGTTGGGCAGATGCAGTGTTTGTCCTCCCCTGAACCATGATCAGGACATTACACACCTCCTGAAACGTACACACTTAGCTTATAGCAAAGCACTCTGGGATTTTACAGGTTCCATTTTGCCACCTTGCAGGATTGAACGTACTTCCACGGTTCCGAGAGAGGGAGGATGTGATGATGATGATGATAAGGACTGCGATTATTGCGTAGCGTGATAAAGATGGCTTCCGTCTATCTCAGAAATATGGTGTGCGCTGCGGGTCAGTCTGTATTGGTTCTGTTGCCGCGACCTCTCCAGGGCACGAACCTGGGCAGAAGGTGTGGAGATCCTGAGACGCTCAGTCATGAAGATCCCCTTCTCGGCCTCACCGGTGGAGTCCAAAGGAAAGCTAATGAAGCGATACGTCTGTCACCGGCTCGGCCGCAGGATCTGCCGGGGGGATGTTCAGTGACGTCCAGCCGCCTTCGGGGCTCCGCTCCGGATCTGCTGTCTGGGTTTTACTTCCGTAGTCTCCGTCTCTCCCGAGGCAGTGGGGCTACTTACCCATCGCTGGGGATCTGGTTCACGGGCACCAGGGCATGTCCACACACCGGTGGGCCTGGTGTGCTACGCAGGCAGGGGCCGGACCTCCTCCCCGTCCCCTGTAGTTCAGTCCGAGTCCGAGAGGAGTTCGGTTCCCGTGTGTGTCGCCGACGAGGAGGTGCAACGCGAGGCTCGCTGTGGGAGAGGCTGTGAACTGCAGGGAGAGACTGAGAGGGAGGGGGAAGGGGGTGATGTAGAGGGAAGGGGAAGGGGAGGTGATGGAGAGGGAGGGAGAAGGGGAGGTGGAGAGGGAGGGGGAAGGGGAGGAGAAGGGGAACGTGTTGAAGGGGAGGTGATGGGGAAAGGGAGGCGAGAGAGAGGGAGGGGAGAAGGGGAGGTGATGGAGATGGAGGGGTGATGGAGGGGGAGGGGGAGGGGACAGTGCGGAAGGGGTGGTGACAGAGGTGGAGGGGGAAAGTGGGAGGTGACAGAAACGGGGAAGGAGAGGTGACAGCAGAGAAAGAAATACCCTTTCCTTTTACCCAGCTGGGCCCTCTCAGGGCCTTTAAAACAGCAGAGAAAGAAATACCCTTTCCTTTTACCCAGCCGGGCCCTCTCAGGGCCTTTAAAACAACAGAGAAAGAAATACCCTTTCCTTTTACCCAGCCGGGCCCTCTCAGGGCCTTTAAAACAGCAGAGAAAGAAATACCCTTTCCTTTTACCCAGCTGGGCCCTCTCAGGGCCTTTAAAACAGCAGAGGAAGAAATATACTTCCTTTTTGGTTTCAAGATTCCCCCCCCCCCAGATTCAAACCCCAGATCCTGGCATTTAGTTGCTATTAATAATTCCAATCAATTCCAAACTCTGACAAAGGTCAGCTCACAGACACGCTGAAACAAACAATAGACCGAGCATCAAAAAAAACACAGGAAAATTCACCCTGCTGATGAACAGCCCGCTCCTGTCCTTTGATGACAAACCCCTCGAATGAAACACTGGTATATAATTAACCAAAACTCTGTAGGTGCATTCTTGCCTCTGATGCAGATTAAACTTCCCACTCCACTAACGAGTCAGATCATCACTGCACCCTTGCAACACGCTCATAATTTCCTTCTCCTCTTCGGAGAACCATCCAACGCGAAAACAGGCCCTTCAGCCCAACTGGTCCATACTAGCCCAGGATGCCAGTCCCATTTGCCCATGTTTGGCCTGTACCACCTCTAAATGGAGTATTGCAGACGGTTCTGGTCGCCCCACTATAGGACATTGAGGTACGGACAAGGTTCACCAGGATGGTGCCTGGTCTAGAGGGCATGCGCTACCACGAGAGGTCGGACAAACTCAAGTTGTTTTCTTTTGGATCAGCAGAGACTGAGAGGAGATCCGATAGAGGTTTATAAGATTATGAGGGGCAAAGATAGATTACTGCGTCTGGTGCTCCCGGTGGGGCCGTCTATATATTGGTGAGACCCGACGCAGACTGGGAGACCGTTT